>NC_068565.1:27983244-28160829 GCF_025698545.1 Gossypium raimondii
TGAAGTTTTGTTAAAGATTTCTTGAGTGATTATATGTGTAATATGGTGTATGCTTAAAAGTGAATATGTTTACCTTGTAAAAGAACTAGTAATAATGCACGAGTAAGTATAATATGACACTAGAATTGGAACTATTGAGGTTATGCTATATGGTTATTTCGTTGACACTTGATGAATTGTTTGCATTATGGTTATTCTAAGATTTGATAGAGCTTGTTAAGCTCACCAGCTCCTTTTAAACCATTACAGATTAGTTGTGTGCCCGTGTGAGCAGTGTGGTTTCCGAGAGGTGATCCACTCAAGTCTATTTATTATTTCATGGGTGTTCTATATCTATTTATGTTTTGGGGAATGAAGCAATGTGGTAGACTTGTTTATAACCATGTTAAGTTCTTGACATTTTGCTGTTTCTAGATTCGGTTTATAAGGATTGCATGTTATTGTTATTCTTGAGTTCACGAACATGAGGATGGATTGACATTACTTGTTCAAACGCGATTTTGTAATATTGAACTGTTAATTAGGCCATTGAATGATTATTTGTCGAAGTAATTGATGTATGATGTTTAGGAACTAAATTGGAATGGATTAATTGCTTATATATGCTGCATTTTTGAGGTTTGGAATGAAGGTATTGATAATCGGGTTTTTAAATCGATACCTCTGTGTTTTGAAACTTTCAAGAAGTTAAAATAGAGATTTGGTATCCATACCTTTGCTCGAGTGTTGATACTCGGGGAAAATTTATCGATACTTTACGACAGTACCAATAATTTTTGAGACTTTGATTTTTAAACGAGAAATAGAATGCAAGTTTGTTTGTTTGTTTGTATTTATTAGATTAGATTCGATATGCCTCCTAGATGTGTGAACATGAGAGGTAGTGCTCAAGAGGATGGTATATCCTTTGCACCTCATGTACCACCGCGTAGAGTGAATATACCTAATAAGGGTGTAGGCCCTTTATTGGAAGCGATAATTGGAGTGTTTCAATAGATTACTAGTGGTAATCCTACTATTGCAACTGCCAATCCTGCACATGTGAACTGTGGGTTACCGCTTGAACGTCTTCGGGTATTAGTTGGTAAAGAGGTTTTCGGAGTAAAAGGTCCTAATCTGACAGTAGTTGAGTATTGGTGGGAAGGAGTTGAAAGGATCATCGAATAGATGTCCTATTTTGACAAGGAAATGTTGGGTTGTGTTGTGTCTTTACTTGACAGTGAGACTCATTGTTGGTGGAATACGATTAGGAGGGGTATTGTTTCTAATAGATTGACTTGGAATTATTTTCTCGAGGTTTTTAAGAGGAAGTTTATAGGCGAGCAGTATATAGAGGCTCATAAGCACGAGTTTTGATTTGGTTCAAGTAGATTTTTCTGTGGTTGATTATGAGGTTGAGTTTGTGCAACTTAGTCAGTATGGTCTTGAGATGATACTTTCTAAAAGGGACCATTTTAAGAGGTTTTTTTTTGGGGGCTTAATCTTGAGATTTGGGCATATTTGGTAGTACAAAATGTAAAGATGTTTGATGAGTTAGTTAAGAAAGCCAATGTAACAGCCCAATATTGACCCTAATCGAACATAGTGGTTTCGGGACCACAAATCCGAGTTAGAAAAATATTTTAATATTATTTTGTGTGTTTATTATGTGTGAATTTGATTGTGTGAAATTTTCGTGTTTTAGTTTCGTCGTTTAAGTGTTCGATTTAATAAAAGGGCTTAATCACGTAAAATGAAAATTTAGGGGTTAAATATAAAAGCGCCTAATTGTTGTTGTCTTTTTAAATGGGAGGATTTATGATGCAATAAGACTATAAAGTAGATAGTGGGTGGCATATGACATAATTAACCTTAATATATATGTTATATATATTTATTATAATAAGGTTAATTTAGTCAATTATTAAATTAAACATTATAATTAAAAATAAATGATGAAAAGATGAATGTTTTCATCTTTTCTTAGCCGAATGTTAAGCATGAAGAACCCAACTATGGCTTTCTAAAGTTCGGCATTTTCATAGCTTGATTAAGGTTAGTTTTGTTTTGGTTTTTGATAATTTTTACGTTTTTGAGATCGTTGCTTTGTGTACTACAAGATCCATGCTTTAATTTTAGAATTTGATGGTTATTTTGAGATATGTCATTGATGAATGTTTGAGCTTTTAGATAGTTGATGATGAAATATGAAAGATGGGTCAAAGATTAATATGTTTTTGTCTTTGAATTTTTGGTGAAATTGAGTAAATATGGCTATTGTGAAATTAAATTTTTGAGGGACTAAAATGTGAAATAAATGAAATGTGTGGACTTGTATGAAGCCTATGAACATTCGGCCCTAGCATAGGTTGGGAAAATTTTGTTTATTTTGTGTTTTATGCAATAGGGACTAAATTGCAAAAAGGGTAAAATTCTAGGGGCAAAATGGTAATTTTCCCATTTATGTGTTTTTGGACTAAATTGAATGTAATAATATTTAAAATAGTTTATTTTGAATATATTTAGATCAAGAACCAAAGAAATCGGAGTTGGATCGGGAAAAAGCTAAAGTCGTCGACTAATCGTCCGGTTTCGATTTTACACTATCCGAGGTAAGTCTATTAGCAATTTGATGTTATTAAATCAGTATATATGTATGTATATCTATATGTATAAATTCTTGTTTTTAATCAAAGGTATATATATAATATATATGTATACATAAGGTCCGAATATATATAAGTATATACATGTATAAACCCTTGGACTTGGTTAAAGGTATGAATGTTATATATATGTATATGTGAGTTGGAATATATATGTATATACATGAATAAGTCTTGAATATATTTAAAGGTATGAATGTTATGTATGTATATGTAAATTGAATGTGTATGTATATACATGTATAAGTTTTGTATTGAATTAAATGTATGAAATGGTTAGCTTAGATTATCTATAAGGTGTTCGAATGTATGATATATTTTCTTTGAATTGATTTTTAATGTTATGAAATATATATGTATTTAAGTGATTCGATTAGTAAATGTATATTACTTAAGGTATGATATAAGTTAAATGATAAGATTTCAGAGTAGAATTTAATTTATTAAGTTATATATATGTGAGTGTTCGATGTATAATTAAGTTAGTTAGCTGAATTTGGTATTTGATCTTTATATATCTATGTGGTTTAAAGATATAGTTTATAAATTATTGAGCTGAATTTTTATGTATGGATATTATATATACAAATATAGTTCGAATATGAGTTACAACTTCTGTGAATTGAGATTTTCAGGCTCAGTGCCTATCAGGTTTATTGTCAGTGAAATAATTTAGACTTTACGTCTAGCAGGCTTGATGCCGGTGAAACATTTCAGACTATATGTCTAGCAGGCTAAGTGCCGGTGTACAAAATCAGGCTTTAAGCCTAGCAGGCTAAGTGCCGGTGAATCTGTTTAAAGTATGTGATTACATGCATTGGATATGTATATGATTTCAGTTACATGTATTTGATGAGTATACAAATGTTCAGTTATATGATTTTGGTTATATTTAAATGATGAGCATATATATATTCGGTCTAAGCATTTGTTAGATATATATATATGTGCATTTGGTATATGCATATATTAAATATATATGCATTAGGTATATGCATTAGCTAAGCAATTGATAAATATATATATTCGGAAAATGTATTCGATAAGTATCTATATATGTATTTGAGGTGTATAGACATTTGTTTATAAGTATTTGATGAATATGTTTGCATTCGGTTATATACATTAGATATGTATTGGGTTATAAGTTTAAGATGAGTATATATATACAATCGATATATATATGTGTTTAGTATATATATACGTGTTTGGTTATATGCATTCGGTCATAATGTTTATTTAGTATATATATATGATCGGTTATATGCACATGATGTATATGTATACATATATTCGTATGTATGCATTCGATGTACATATATTTGATTATAAATAAAATGGTTTAAGGATAGCAAATGCTAATATAATAATTATTTGTGTTATTTACGATTTTAGTAAATTTAATTTGGAAATTATATGACTTTTATATATATATATATATTAGTTATGCTATAGACTTACTAAGCTATATAAGCTTACTTTGTTTGTTTACGTCTCTCTGTTTTATAGACTTAAAAATTCAAGCTTCAAGCTCGGGGATCGTCAGCAAAGTTCATCACTCTATCTACTATCTTGGTATTTAAATGTTAAAACTTAACTTATGGCATGTATAAGTTGGACATTATTTTTGTATGTTGTATCTTGAGATACTGTTTATGTAAATATTAGCCATGCGAAAATGGCTTATTTCCTTATGGTTTAGATCGTTGCAATGTTGATGTTTTGTTTTAAAATAGTTAATTTATATTTGAAATTAGTCAAATAGCCGAATATTCATAAGGTAGAATATCATTTAGATTGAATGTTAATAGGTTATAAAGAATAAGTAGATAAGTTCAGGTACAATTTGAGTTAAACAAATTTTCATATAGATGTTAAAATTTTTGAATTCAAATAAACGTCTGTTTTGAGTTGTGTTTTGTTCAGTAATGCCTTGTAACCCTAATTCAGTGACAGATACAAGTTAGGGGTGTTATAGCCAAAGCAGTTGAGGAGACTTTGGCCAAGTTGCCTCGTCCTGTGATAACTGAATCGGGTAAGAGGACTTCTGATGGTGTACCTGGACGACCATCTAAGAGAAGACGTGAAATTCAGGGTTCTGATGGGAGTGTACAACATGATTTTCAACCAAGTGAGTTTAAGAAATAGAGTAATGTAGTGCTTAGTAATAGTGGTTCGACGGGTGGTTTTAGATGGCTACTTTGTGTGCATTGTGAGCATAGGCATTCTGGTGAGTGCCGTAAGTTGATAGGTGTTTTTTTAAATGTGGTTCAAAGAAACATATTCTAAAGGATTACCCAAATAGAGTTGAGGTTTCGCAGACTTACAGTTCAGCACATGCTTCTGTGCTTGCTGGAGGTCGTGGTCACGGTAGAGGTAATGGGAGACTAGTTGGGCAGCGAAGTGTTGCTCATACTGTTGCTACACTGGTTGAGTCTGGAGGTCCAGCTCAAGTTTATGCTATTAGGGAACCACAAGATCAAGATTCAAACGTCAAGATTGAGAGTATTTTTGCCTTGTAATCACTTCTTTTATTGCCGTTGATAAATTTAGGTTCTATGCCTTCATAAATTTTAAGTGAATTCACATTTTAGAGAATCCTGATAGAGACTAGTGGGTTAGGAAAAATGATTACGAGTTCCTTAGACGAGAGTGTCATAATGAATAAAGGAAATTGTTGTAAAGTTACTTTAGAATAAGTTTGTGGTATTAAATAGGATCAGTAAAGAAAGCTGTAGGAAGTTAGAGAGAATGGGAATTAGAGTGCGAAATGAAAGTGTGATAGTTAGTTTAAAAGTAGAAATAGCATATCTTTTGATTAAGCAAATGATGTGTCAGTTGGGAATTTTGAGGATTGAATTTTTTTTAAATGGGAGAATTGTCACACCCTAAAATAGGGCCTAGGAGTTTTAGGGGTAATTTAGGAAGTTTAGCCTCAGAGGGATTCATTTAAAATAGCCAGTGTTACTGAAGACGCATTGAGTTTGAAGCAATTTCCATACTTGTTGTGAGATCGAGCACAAGCATGGGTGAATTCGTTGCCGCCAAGTTCAATAACTACATGGCAAGAATTAGCAGAAAAGGTTTTTGGTTAAGTGTTTTCCACCTAGTAAGAACACCAAGTTGCCAAATAAGATAACCACTTTTTCACAATTGGATGACGAATCCTTGTACGAGGCATAAGAAAGATTCAAGGAGTTACTTTGTAAGTGTCCTCATCACAGAATTCTACATCGTATCCAATTAGAGACAATTTATAACGGTCTCAATGCACACATAAGATTTATGGTAGATGTTTCTGCAAATGGTGCAATTTTTTTCTAAGTCTTGTAATGAGGCTTACGAGATCATTGAGAGGATCGCTAGCAACAACTATCAATGGCTAACAAATCGAGCAACTTCAGGAAGACGAGTAGCCAGAGTGCACGAAATGGACGTACTAACATCACACTCAACTTAAGTATCTTTTATTTCCTCAATGTTAAAATAGTTTACCACTAATGGTTCTAATAATTTTACAGCTCAACCATCAAGTTAATATGATGTTGTTTCTTGTGTATATTGTGGGAGTGGCCATTCTTTCAAGAATTGCCCTTCAAACCCTGAGTCTATTTGTTACATAAGGAATCAGACTCAAAATAGAAGTGGACAAGGACCATAGTCCAACTTCTATAATCATTCGTGGCGTAATCATCCGAATTTTTCTTGAAGTAACCTAGGAAATGTACCGAACAACACCTACATGCAACAAATCTCAAAGGTTTAACCAACAAGCTTCAAAACCACCTCAAGGTGAATCATCAAACATTCGAAATAGATAAGGAATTGAAAGCTAGTGCATTGGGTGTACGACTTCTGTAGTATGTAGTGTCATTCAAAATAGTGGAATTCATAGCCCGATGCATGGGTAAATGATATCCTCTCATTGGCATTACATGGTTGATGAAAAGTAAACATGGTCATGGGTCTTTCGTATTTGTGATGAATGACTTAATTACCATTTGATATTAATTGACTTTTCATGAAGGAAGATGTAGTGGTTACCATGAGATAAAATAGTACTATATTAGCAGAACAGATATTATCCCAAAAAGTCCAAGGATATACTATGAGGGTAACACATTTATGATAAGGTCATTGGGCGACCATTGAGTAGTTGCTTTTGTAATTGTATATCGTTAGGGAGAGCTTAGTCATGATACTATAGTGGAATGACTTTTTGACTAAACGAGTTTATAATTAATAGGCAAAAATATGGAACTTATAAATCATTTGAGTCTCAACTATATATGTTCAATCGATCCCTCCAGTAGCTCGTTGAAACCATAAATGAATTGTGTGTTTGAATAGAAATGAAAAAAATGAATAGAAAAATAGATGAGAAACATTCAGGAATGATTATGATTTCTTTGAAATGGAGAAATAGAACCATTTGGAAACGAATGTAGGTTTTCCAAAATGGAAATGGAAATGATTCATTTGCAATTCTATATGGATTACTTAAAAATGATCAAAAAAATTAGTTTATGTTTTTGAGCTATTTTGAAGCACAAAAATGAAAATAAACTATTTGGTGTCATAGTGAACATGTTAAATAGTGAAATATTGAATGAATTTTCTTGAAATTTTACTTAGGGTAAAATTGTCAAAAAAAATTAGGGGATAAAATTGGGATGAGAAAATTATTTAATATGTATTTATTGAAGTTTATTTTAGGAAATAGAAAAATATAATTGGGTTGGATCAAATTACAAAGTATTGGGTCAAAAAGTCTGGGAAGTACTAGTAATTAAGTCTGATGTGAGAGAGGCCCAAAAAGCCTATCATGAAACACGGTGGGACGGCAGAATCCTAGTATTATTAACTAAGGTTTCCAACCCCTACACCCTAGCTGATCTGGGATATTGTTTTTCTAATGCAAATAAACTTCTACAACTCTACAAGGGTTCTATCTTCTCTTCATATAAATAGATGACACCGATATAGATATTTACAGATCTTTGAGAGATTGTTATTATGTCGAAAATAGAGATAATATATTCTCAATTGTTACACATATTTTCAGAATAACAATACTATTTGTTTCTATTAAAAAGAGAGAATTTTCGTTTTCATCCCAAAAAGGAGAGAATTTTTATTTTTACCCCAAAAAGGAGAGAACTTTTTTTTTAATTCTGTGTTTCGATTTAATTGGTTCTAGCCCACACTTGAAGTAGTTCGTGGTACGAGAATAGCAAAGAAGATCATTTGGTTGAAAACTGGGAACAACAAACGTCTACTAAGCCAAAAACATAGGTATGAATTCAGTTAGGGTATATTGCTACAAATATCATAAACCAGGTCAGTTTTCAATTTTTTAATTTTCTGTTGTGCAAGAAAATCGTTTTCAAACCAGATATTTCAAGAAAACCGTCATATAAGAAAAATCGTAAACTTGAATGGTCAATTAGGTAACAGACCGCTGGAAACTATAGGCCAAAACAGTCTACTGCAGACAGACATGTTACATCTTATAAGTAATGTAACACAAATAGGTCTAATTACGAGGAAGTAATCAAAATAATATTTCAACCCGAATGTAGGGTGAAATGAGGTTTAGTCCTTCATAGTGTCGTGGGCCCTTGTTAGATAACTTGACTGATGGGATATTAACAAGTCCTTTTGGACTACAATAAAAAAAAAGGAGTCTGCTAAGGACTAGTTAGATTGGGAATGTTATGCCAAGGAAGAAATAACCAAGGGGGTCTTTAGGATGGAAGATTAGGAGAACAACCTTAAAGTATATGGCGAAAGAGAGAATGTAGGCAAAGAAAGGACAAAGTTCGCAGTTATTCCGAGACATTTGAAAAATCACCAAATCAAGTTGGATGGCTACAAGATCTACTTGGGGAAGATCGTTTATCGATCTATCTGCCAATAGACGGGATTGGAAACTGAATTGGAGTCCACCATCCCAAAGTGAGAGAAATCGTCCGGAAACGATCAGGGAATGAAAACACATTTGGTTTCTTTTCATTTATTTACCCCCGCAAGATGGGGTCTATTTTTTAGTATTGCAGTGAAGAAACTCACTAAGTTCTTATGAACTTATAGAAATTTTTGCCTACGTTTGCAAGACTCGATGGGATATTAGGGATCTTGAGGAGAGACCAAGCCAGACCGTGATAGATCGAGGATCATTGTTAGTTTGGTGTCATGCACATAGGACGGGGTACTTCCGAGGCCTTGCCTCGGAGTTAGATATATTGTAATGAAATAGTTGTTCTTAGAATTTAGAATTTGAAAGTAGTCAAATTAAGTTCGGTTAAAGGTTCCTGTTGTAGAAACATTTGTAATAAAGTAACAAAGTCATTCTACGAATTTTCTAATTAAAGTATTAGTTCAAACCAGTTCAATTGTAGCACTCGATATTTGAACTCGCGATCAGGTTGGGTAAGGGCGTTACAATGTAGGAGGAATTTGATAATTGACCATTTATTGTGTTTAATTTTGATATATTTTTAATGAGATATCACTAATTTTGAACTTGTTATTTGATTTGTGATTTGGTACAAATCAAATTCGATAAAGTCGAAAAGAATCGAAATTGTGGACCACCAAAAGACTTTTGGCCTAGAGAATATATTAATGAACAAAGATTTTTGGATACTTTTAGTTTGAAATTTTAATTTTAAACCTTTTACTATTAAATTTTTATTAAGATAATATTTTATTTTCTAGTAATTTTTTTTAATTTTTGAATAACTTCTTAATATTATATTAAGAGGTCTAGGTAGGATTAAGGTGATAGGAGAGGAGGGCGCCACCCATTATACTTGGAATCTGAGCAAATCAATTTTGCAATCTTAATTTCCCTGTTCTATTTCTCCTCTGTTGGCGCGATATTCCGCAATATTTCTCCTTTGTGGTATATGTCTATTTTCATGAGTAACTAAACCTCCAATCTAGTTTTATATCGATAATGGATGCGGGAGATAACAGTGATATCTAAAATAATACTTAAAAACCCTCATTTCAATATTTGTTATTTTTTCTGTTTAGGAGATAGACATCGTCACCTTATAAAGTGATAATAGCATCAAGTCAAAAAGAGTTCATTAATTCAATGTTGTGCAACATATAATTGGAAGAACTGATATAATTTATAATTATCGTAATTAGCCCATTGAAAAATAAATTGACGTGACCAATTGAGTGAGTTGTTAGATTTGTCAAAGGAAAGAACAATCAAATTTAAACGACTCACACGATTGAGGTTGTTGATTCGAGTCGGGTCCTTCTAACTCACAAAGCTATCGAGGAGCTAAATCATGGATGCTGGTTCAGGATTATTCGTTCGGTAAGAGTTAATTGTCGAGCGCTCTCACATTTAATTTACATACAGAAAGGCTGGCGATCTAAGGCATTTCTTGATCATTATAACACACTTATCGGTTGGAGAAGAAGATTTGTTGTTAAAGATCTATTCGAAACCGGAACCAAAATTGAGCCTCTAAACCTGGAGTATTGTCACATTGGTTTATCCAATCTTATGTCCTTCCGTTTATTCCATTGCAATTTTGATTTTTTTTTTTTGTTTTTATTATTTTTATTTTAATCAAATTTAGTTTCTCATACAGATTGACACATGTGGGTGTAATACCCGATTTTTACCCCGGGCACAAAAAATGGCCCCAAAAGAAACAGTCCATTTACAATCAAATAAGCCCGAACCCAGACCCGATTTTCGTTAAACTACAGAGGCCCAAATACAGTGGCCCAAAACAGATGAAAAGCCCTAGGGACTAACAGCGCCGCAAGCCAAGCCTTGCCCTCCGAATCTCCGCGTGATCGTACCTGCACAACAAAGGAAAGAAGCAAAGCAAGATATGGCAAAAAATCTCGAAATCAAATCAAGCAGATGCTGGAGGATTTCTGTTTATTTTTTTCTTTATTTTTCTTCTTGTTTCACGATTGCTATAAAGAGCAATCTTAATACACTGCAAAGGGATACGAATTCGAAAATCAATAAAAAAAGCTATTATTTTTACAGCAAAAAAAAAAAACAGAATACCAAAAGAGCAAAGACCGATTGAGAAAAATCCAAAGGTTGAAACTTTTTTTTCGAACTGTTGTTTCTTTTTTTTTTATTTTCCGCATTTTATTACAAATATATAAAAAGAATAAAAATAAAACGGAAAGGGGGTTGACAGCGTACCTGAAATCGGGTCGCGTGCTACTGTCGGAGGTCTCCTCCGTTCGTCGAGGCCACAAAAAACCCTCCAGGGGCTTCGCTCGGAGCGCAAGCGGAAAAGCAAGGCCGAAAGGCCATTCTTTTCCCTTTTTCGTTTCAGTTTACAGAGAGTCTAAGCCTAAGTTAAATATTTTTTTAAAAAAAAAAAGGAAAAAGCATCTAAAAAAATTCTGGCTTTAGGCCCTCCGGTACGGCGGTGCTACGACGGAATGTGGCGGAGCCACAGCGCGAGATCGCCGGCGCCATAGGCCGGATTTAGAGGCTGAAAGTTGAGAGGTTTTCAGGGTTTTTTTTCAAAATGAAATGGAAAAAATGAGGTTTTTTTGAACAGATCTTTGGCTTAAATAGCCTACTAAAAACGACGTCGTTTAGATCCCATAATCCACGTGCCTGACCCGACCCGAAAAGAGGGATCCGCGCGTTTCTGAGATTTGGTTTATTTTTGCGCGCAGTCCCTCGGCCTTCCAAGCACACTTCAATCTAGTCCTTTTATTTCTTTTTAAATTTAATCTCTTATCTGATTTTTGTTTCATTTTAATCCACATTAAAGCATTGCGTTTTGGGGATTGGGAATATTTCTTTTTCAATCCCCATGTTATTCGCGCATTATGCACTGGTTCTTCATTTTGTTTTATTTTCGTTTTTTTCCCTTTAATTTTGGTTTTGGGTTCAATTTAATTCCTACTAATCTAATGTGCTTGATTTTCTTTAAATTTTCTTTAAGTATTTATTATTCCCTTATTTTTAATGTATTTAATTTTTAAAATTAATATTATTTTAATAATTAAGCTTAATATTATTTTAAATTTATTATTGACATTGTTTAAATTCATTGTATATTACCATTTTAATTTTATATGTATTATTTTTCTAAGCTTTTTATACATATTATTATATATACTATTATATGAAGTTGTTCATTTCGTATATATTATTTATTAAAATTAATATAAGTATATATCTATGTTTTTCCATTTATTTTTGAAAATGTTTAACTACCTACTTATATTTTTAACACATATTTTATAATTTATGTATATATGTATATATTTATATTTTTTCTTTGTTTTCATAAATGCATTATGTATTTTATATATATAAATTTTATAACCCAAAATTTTATGTGTAAATTATCTTTATGTCTTTTATTCTTCATAATTTTAAATGCATGCATATATTTTGTACCTTTTTCTCTTTATATTTATTTGTTTATTTCCTTCATTTGCTTATTGATTTATGTTTTCATTTATATTTTGTTCATTTGATACTTTACATGTCGTTGTTTTTTTATGTGGATTAATTTCGTTTATTTCTATATCATTGTTGTATTTATTATTGTATTTTACACTTAATGTAGCATTACATCATTTTTTACTCGATTTTAAAATTTTCAAATTGAGATAATACTCGTATTTAGGATTTTCAAGGAAATTGAGCCCTAACGTATTGGGTTCCAATTTTCTTCGTTAAATCTAACAATCGAGAATTGCTCATTAATCAAAAAATAAAATGAAAAGCTTGTTGTCGGGAATTTAATATGTTGTATCCTAACGTATTGGATGTGACGTATCGATTTCTCGAAACAAAGATTTTTAAAAAAAAATAATAACAAAGGAAATATTCCAAGTTTAGGATTTTGAGAAATTGTGCCCTAACGTATTGGGCCGCGATTTCTTTATAAATCTTAAACAAATGAATATTCTTTTAAATTTTATTACACAAGTATTTTGGACTAATTCATTTTTCAGGAATTAGAATGTCGTGCCTTAACGCATTGGGTGTGACATTTTCTTTCTCCGAAATGATAAGAGTCCTAATAAGTAATGCTTTTTTAAGTTTTTATTAAAGATCATATTTTTAAATTTTCGACATTAAGACACTAATTAATTAACTATGTACCAATTTTGGGCGTTACGAGGGTGCTAATCCTTCCTCGTACGTAACCGACTCCCAGATCCATTTTTCTAAAACTCGTAGACCAAAGCTATTTTTTAGGTGATCCAATCACACCTCAATAAAAGATTGATGGCGACTCCCAATTTTTGTTTTTTTAAAGTCGACAACTAAATTTTTATTTTTTTAATATAAAAAAGTGGTTTCGACAATGAGCACAAAAATTGTCTATCATGCAACCTGATTAAATTAAATGAGAATTTTCGTTATTCTCGTCCCTGTGGGATCAACCTTACTCCTATACTGATATTACATTCGGTTTAAACGTGAGAATTTATTTTTAGTGAATTCGACACTCATCACCTACACATACATAAATCACATACTGCAATTACAACAAGAAAAATAATATATAGATTAAAATGCAAAAACCCATATCAGAGATATTAAACACAAAGATAGATAAAAAAACGCAGTAAATTGATGAAGAAAGCAAAAACAATAAAACAAAACAGAGATGCTTCTAGAGAATTGGAGAGCTAAAAGTGGAGGGAAATCTTTAGCAGCTAATATTTTCTTAAGAAGATAAAGCAAAAACAAGGAGACGAACGAGAGAGTGCATGAAAGAAATGTATTATAAGAACACTCTTTTGAGTTTTATTTGTACTGCTTACATCTATGAAACAAAGAATGATGAGGGTGAAGTGAAGGCAGAGAGAGAAAGGGGTCAATGCTGCTTAGTTGTGATTGTTGTTTATGAAAATGGAGATTGTGGGCGCTACTGTGGCCAATGTGGAGGTTCTTTTTTTAAGAAAGGTGGAGGAAGAGGTGAAGTTGGAGGCAACGATAATAGTCGCATAGTGGAATCTAAATTATAAATATTAAATTGAGATCATTTGTAAATTTCGAACTTATTTTTTAAAAATTATAACTAAATCAATATAATATATAAATGTTAAAAATTAAATTTGTTATTATATCGATTTCTTAACTATCATGTTATCTTCTCCACAAAGATTTAACGACAATTAATAGAAATTGACAAAAAAACAATAATTTCAATTAATTTAATGACTAAATTTAACAAATTAATAGTTGAGTAACTAAAAAAAACATTAATTTTTTTTTTTTAATTTTCAAGCAAGCGAACATAAAAAGCAAAGGGAAGTGGCTCTCCACTAGACCTGTCCATGGGCCGGGCGGCCCGGCCTGGCCCGACGACCCGCCCGAAATATGGGAGGGTTCGGGTAAAAATATAGGCCCGAAATATGGGCTTGGGCAAAAAAACGAGGCCCGTTTAAAAAATGGGCCGGGATCAACTTTTTTGGCCCGGCCCGACCTGGCCCAAATATAATAAATATATTTTTTTAAATTTTATTTTTTAATTTTAAAATACTTTAAAAATATTTTTATTTTTATTTTTAAAATATTCTTTTGTGTTTATTAAAAATCGGGCCGGGCCGGGCCGGGCTCGAGCTTATTATTTTTTCCCGGGCCGGACCTGGGCAAAATTTTAGGCCCATATTTCGGGCCGGGCCAGGCTCAGGCCTAAGAGTCGGACCAAAAATTTTCCGAGCCCAGCCCGAACCCCGCCCAGCCCATGGACAGCTCTACTCTCCACACATATCATGAAAATTCTGTACTTGGTTCATTGTTCAAAGCGGTAGTATTTTTTAGTTGTGGCAATAGATTGTTTCAAGTTATAAACGGACGTTGAATTGACGTGCTTTAATGATTCGGAATTATTTTTAAGATCTAATAATGATTCAGATTTATTTTTAAGATCCATTAGATCGCACCGCTAGACCTTACACTGTAATCGACACTGTCAAGGTGTTGGCAAGATTATCAGAGCTGGACTCTTTTGAGGTATGTCTCGGTTTAAACTTTCAGGAAATAATGCTGTAAGAATGAAAAGAACTTTGGAGGTCAAGTGTTTGATATCAAATTATGAGCAGAATGCTTTAAACTTGGAAATTAATCAAACCCAACCTGACAACAATTGTCCACTTTGATTTGAGAACCTCAGGGTTTTGTCACGAGTACAGGTTTAAGTGTGTCTCAAAGTTTTCAGATATGAGACTGCAAAGTGTCATAATAGATATATTACAAGCCAAAAGATGGGAAAATTATGAACCTCATTACTCAGTCTATAGGTAACATTGAATGCAGGGTTTTTCCATTGGTTTCCATTTTCAGATTCTCACAAATCCTCTCAACAAAATACAACATAAACAAACAAAAGAGCAGATTCAACTAGTTACTACAAGGTAGTATGATGCTACAAATAAACAATTTCGGGCCTTTTAACATAATAACATATTCATAGGCTTCACGTAACGATTCACACTAACATAATCACCAGTAGCTCTTGCATATTCCCAAGTTCCCGAGCATCGAGTAATTCAATATCCAACTAGACACTCAAAAAACAAAAATAAACAACTAAGAGAAAAAAAGAAGGCAATCAACTAATGAACACGGATTCTCTCTCAAATATTGGTTAAGAATCATACACCACAATTGGCATATAGTTTGATTCTTGTATTCCATTCTTTCCATAGCTTATCGGATGTCTAAACTGTCTATAACAAGGTGAATTAAGTACAGAAACTCATTCTTCGTATGGCAACAAAGCTACACTTCATCCATCCACACTTTTCTCAAGTGAACAAAAATTATTGGCAAAATTTAGTGGTTCCAAATTAAGGACAAAAGGATACTTGTTCCAAAAATTCAAAGCATTATGACAAAATGCAGCCTACTTATATGCATTTGCATCTGATAATCATAAAAAGGTCAGCCAACACTGTCAGAAAACATGCATGGATAAGGCTTATGATGAGATATTCCTCCATATGAGAAACAAGATATCAAAGGCCAACGGCCAAAAGCTTCAGATTACCTGTAACATGGACGTAAAAGCATTTCAAAGGTGCAAAGCCCCAAAGCTTCTTTTAAAATCCAAAAGCAGTACCATTGAACCTGTCCACTCCAGCTACATTGGCAAAACAGACGCTTCATACATGCTGCTACCCCCCAGGATAGCCAAAAACATTGGAATAATGAAATCCATTTTAAGGATAATGATCATAATTTAAACGGGACTTCCTCATAAAAAGTCTGTTGGATTCAGTTGTCTCATGTAGACCCTTTAAAACTTAATTCACAGTGCCAACTGATTGAACTCCAGAATACTCCACAACTTAGCAACAGTTAACAAGCAAATTTCTGTAACCTTTTCAAAATCAGCAATGCAACCAGGAAACAGGATAAAAATGCACAGCCTACCTCAATTTACACAATCTTGGGTGATTTTATCTCACTTCTCATTACAGCCCATGCCAAACACATCATTCTAACTTAGGTTTTACCTCATTCTCATACCCTAGCACAAAAGCAACATCTAATATTTGCTAAAATTGCATGCCACACCCCAATATACTGCCCACTACAGCATAAAATGCAGATCTACCAGCATGCCTCCACTCAATTTCTAGAACTTCTTTTCCACCAATAAAATGACAAATCAAAAAAAGTCATAGCCAAATCAAGCATATATTATCAGCATCTTATAACCAAAAGCATCCATTAGAAATAGGGTAAAATCAAAGCTAATTCACATTAGCATACGTTCTAAACATAATAGCATCATTACTGTACTCATTGATACCAGCAAGGAACAAATACTGCAAGCCAGTAAACACCAATTGATTGCAACAAAATATACAGACAAAAGCAAATATACTGCCGTGCAAATGAAGTAATTCACATTAACATACGCAAGAAGATAGGGGGAAAAGACCACACCACAAAGATAACGATCTAAACATAATAGCATCATTACTGTACTCATAGATACCAGCAAGGAACAAATACTGCAAGCCAGTAAACACCAATTGATTGCAACAAAATATACAGACAAAAGCAATTTTAGTGAAAATATACAAAGCAATGTATTGCCTCATGATAAAATCAAACGTACATGGAACGTATTGGCAGGTTCTTACACCAAACAATGGCAGTATGGCATCACTCACTGCAAAAAACCAGGAAGACACGACGCGCTTGATACGGTTATCTGTATCTTTAACCGTATCTTCAGTGTCACAGTCGAAATTACCATCTGCAAAGGCATGTTCAACCCATTTTTCCCCAGTTGATTATCATGTAAGTCCATCAACCAAAACCTCCAATTCTCTCCTCCCATACCTTCTACCCTCTGCACTAGCTTCCCTACACCTTACCATAAAGTAAAATATCAACCAAGCCACCATGAAATACAGCTCCAAAGCAGCCTCAATAACAGTAGCGAAAAAATGTTCCCCACCTATATAAGTCAAAACCCACATGACAATAGCTTCATAGCACTTGATCTGTATCGCTTGGTTCAAGAGTGTTGACATCAAATAACAACCTTCTTCAATAATTTCCCTCCCGGTTCTTCTCGAATCCACAATGGCAATCCAAGCAGCTAAAGAGAAAGCGAATGCAACTAAAGTATCCACCAAGAACCACGTAAACAAAAACCCTGAAATCTCCTTCTCAAAACCCCTAATCCACGGTGACATAACCGAAAAAGGCATCAACTTTAACCTAACAAAAAGCTTGAAAAACGAGTAGTGATCCTCAATTTCTCCGAAATACCATAATCCAAGAAGCTGAGTCACCGCGTCTCTTACCGCCCATTTCATTAAAACGAACCCAGTGAGTCTTTTTAATCCCACTTTTGACCCATCCAAAAAAGCCCCAATAAAGGAAACAAATCTTCCAATCAAGTCATTAACAACTGTAACAAAAAGAACACCCAAAATCAAAGAGTAAATCGTTGTAAACCCTAGAATTAACCACCCATACGAAAACGATAAAAAGCTGACGAGGAAAAAAAGCGTCGCTGCATCTTGACGGCCCAACTCAAATCCTTTATACACGAACTGAAAATCCACAACTCTTTCTTCTTGTTGTTCCCCTTCATTTCTTTCATATACAAAGGGGCTAGTCTTGAATTTAACACCGTGACGAACAATCTCCGGCAACAGAATCCCGTTATCCGCCACGGAATGCGAAAATCCCAATCTAGTGTCAAAGTTGGAAAGAATGACCGGCGTAGAATTGATGGGGCGGTTAGGAAAAGAACCAAAGAGGGAGCGGTCCGGGTGATCATCGTCGGAAGAAAAGAAGTCGTCGTCAAGAGTACCGACACGGGTGAGGTGAAGGAAAGGACGGCGAGTAGGGTGAAGACGCGCGTGGGGGTGGGAAGGATGAAGGTCGAGGCGGGAAAGAAGGGATTTGAAAGAAGGGTCACGTTCGATGAAGGAAGTGAGGAGAAGGGAACCGGATTCAACTAAACAACGGAAAGAGAAGAGGAGTAAAGAAAGGAAAAGGAATGTGAAAGGGTGGGTGGTGAAATGCACGGCGGCTTGTCTTAGGACCTGGGAGGTAGATCGGATTTGGCCGAACCGGTGGTGGTGATCCGTCATGGCAGTCTCCGGTGGGTTCAGATTTTATGGGAAGTGAAGAAGCATGGGTGACGACTTAGATGAAATTAGAACGGGGTCCCATTTTTCTGATTTTCTGACTAATGCGTAATGATCATCTATCTCTCAATATATATTTTTTGGGTCTGGGCCTTTGAAATTATCGTTGGTCCATGTTTAATATTAAATTTCGTGTTATCAACGTAAATACTTGTCTAAATCCGACGTAATCTGAAATATGATTCGTATTTTGCTTAAATTCATTCAGACCTTTGCTCAAAAAAGAAAAAAAAATTCACACCTAAATTTATTTAGACAGTGAGCTTAAACGTTTTTAAAAGAAATGTAAGCTTAAACCTAGTAATTTAATCATATCATACTATACCATATATTATATTTCAAGGTATTAGATTGTATATATTATATTTCAAGATTTTAGATTTCTAGTTTATATAAAAGTTTAGAGCTAGCAAATAAGCGGGTTGGGGTTGGGTATATTTTAGATTTAAATTTTTAAGTTTTGATTTTTTTCGAGTATGGATCAGTTTCGGCTTGAGTATTTTCAATCCCAAATTTATTATAGACTTGAATTTTTTAAAATTTGGTCTCTTTTGAATTTGGAGTTTTTCGGATTTGAGCTTGGATCAAACCAGGCGAGCTCTAACAGATTCAAAAAATCTTGAATTTTATTATTTATAAATATTTTAATTTCAAATGTAATAATTCATTTTACTTTTATGCGATGATAACACAATTCAATTTACCTTATAAAAAGCATAATTATATATATTTAATAAAGTTTTTCATATAAAATAATTGAAGTGGTTATTGTATCTAAAATTGATTATTCTATGATATTATATGAATCAACAAAAATATCTTTTATTTTCCATTATTATATTATATTGACAATTGAATAACTTTTTATTTTCTTATTAAATTTATAAACTTAATACCCATTCGAAATATTTATTCCAAAACTAAAATATATTATAGTAAGCTCAAACCCAAATAGTATACTCATTATTACCCAAATTCAAAATAAACTAATTATAGTCCAAGTCTAAAATAAAAAGAAATTAAACTCAATACTTAATTACAAATTGTAAAAGTTAAAAGCCCAATTCAAAATATAATTTCATAAAATAATATTTTATTAATATATTAAAATTCTAATAATATTTTATGTATTGCAAGTTATAATCATAAACATGTATTTACTAAATTACACATAACTATTAATGGCATATCTTTTATTATAATTTATAATGTAATAATAGTTATAAATACTAATACTTATAAAGTTTATTATCTTGTTATGGAATATTATTTCGCATACTATAATAGTAAATTAGAACATAATATATTAATTATTATCATATATTGTTGTTTATTATTATACTCGTTGAAATATACTCTAAGTCCCTATAATTTTCGTACATTTGATAATTATCCCTACTACTACATTATATAATATCATATCATATCATGTAGTATATAATATATTGGGCAAAATACCAAAAAAAACCCCTTTTTTTAAATTTACCGAAATGGGCCCGGTATTTTATTATTTACCGAAATGGGCCCTTTTCCCCTAAAATGCGTCTACGTCAGCGTGATGTCAGGGGACGCATTTTGCTGACACGTAGCGCGCCCTTGGGGACGCGTTTTTGCCGTTTCTCCAACGTTAGGTTTTGGGTTTTTAGGGTTAGGGTTTAAGGTTTTTAGGGTTTTAGAGAAAAAATTAAACAAATAAGGGATTAGGATTTCTTAATTAAATTAATTATAATTTTTTCAAAATTGAATTAGGTTTTTTAAGATAAAATCAAAGCAGGATGCTTTATCAGAAGAATTTCTAAAGTCGCGCCCATGTGGATGCACTTTTGCTACAATAGGTCCTGGAAAAATAATTTCGAGTTGACGTTTCTAAGCAAATAGTATAAAAAACGTTTCAAGCAGGATGCTTTATCAAAAGAATTTCTGAAATCGCGCCCTCGTGGACGCGCTTTTGCTACATTAGGTCCTGGGAAAATAATTTCGAGTTGACGTTTCTGAGAAAATAGTATAAAAAATGCTTCAAGCAGGATGCTTTATCAAAAGAATTTCTGAAATCGTGCCCTCGTGGACGCACTTTTGCTACAGTAGCATGTTTGGGCTAAGGCTATAAATGAGGCAAAAAATGTTCTCAGATTGCATAAGTTATAGCAAAAACAATTTAGAGAGGCTAAGAAGGTTAGAAATTAAATATGAGTGAACATATTAGTGCTGTTATTTACTATGATGGTGAGGTTTGCACACCGAGAATGGTGTTGTTGTTTTTTTGGAGAATACGGTACAACTGGTTTTTAACCAGAACATAAATTTGACAGAACTTCGTAAAAGAATTAGGCGTAAAATTTTTGGAACGACGCCAATGAAAGTTCTGTCTATTACGTATCGATTTTGTTCTTCTGTTGATCCGGTGACATATGACTCGTTCGACATAAAAGCTGCTCATAGCTTGGAGGCAATGGTGCAGACTCATCTTGCTAGTGGAACACCTTATATTGAGTTATATGTACAATTTACATCGCCAAATTATGTAATTGCGACCGGTGTTCGAGATGTATACACGACCCCTGACCGACACTCGGTTAGCGGGTTACAAAACATGAAACAGCCCATGTTTGGTAGCGGTGTGGAATGCACATCCCCTGCAAGACACTCTATCGATGGATGGGACATGTACGTTGGTGGCTCGATGTTTGATGTTGGAAATACGTACTGGGGAACGACATCAAGTTCTAGTGGTTGGCAATCTACATCCAATTGGGAACGCTATGAAATGCCCAGAAGAAGGGATGATGTACTCCCTACGACGTCCACCGGTGAGGGGACCTCGTACGCTGCAGATGATGGTGGGTTAGAAGATGACTCCGATGTGGATCCACCTCTAGAGCCAGGGCCCGATGGTGTAGAAGTTGGCTTATTTTCTGAACCGAAGCCTATTCTAACAGAACCTGAAGATGCTGAAAGGAGTTCAGATGAAGAAGAAAAGCCACGTACCAAAAACCCGTTTCCCGCAGGTAATTCTCTACCAACAGTGATGGAGGACCATGCATATTCCGGATATATCATTCCAATATCCGATCTACAGACTTTTATAACAAATAATAAATTAATAATTATCTAAAAATCCATAAATAAATAAAAATCTTAAATAATATTTAAAAAATAAATTTAACACTTACCATTTTCATTTGTTCGACGGATATGTGTTGGTTATCAAGACGAATCAATTCTCCGGCCATTGCTAAATTCGTACAAATTTTTACGATTTAAAAAAATTTAAAGAAAATAATTTTTTTAAAATAATTAAAAATAGGGATTTAAGAGAAATTTAAGAGAAAATTGAGAGCAAATTGAAATTAAATATGGATTTGAGAGAAATTTGGAAGGAAATTGAGAGCAAATTGAGAGCAAATTGAGAAAATAATTGAAAGAGGATTAGTTTGTGAAAAAAATGAAAGGGTGGAGGGTTTTATAGTTTTTTTTTTACCGTTGGGGGGCAACAGTCAAAAAAATGACCGTTGCACTGTTCACGCGTAGGGAAAACGCGTCCCCAGGGGCGCGCTACGTGGCAGCAAAACGCGTCCACGTCAGCGCGCTTTGCCTACGTGGCAACAAAACGCGTCCACGTAAGCGCGCTTTGTTGCCACGTAGGCAAAGCGCGCCCTCAGGGACGCGTTTTGCTGACATGTCCCCTGACATCGCGCTGACGTGGACTCGTTTTCGGGGAACCGGGCCTATTCCGGTAAATAATAAAATACCGGGCCCATTTCGGTAAATTTAAAAAAAAGGGGCTTTTAATGGTATTTTGCCCTAATATATTGATAGTTTATATATATGCATCAATGATTAAATATTATAATATCATGTAATTCTATATCTTTTATTGTAATCTACAATATAATAATAGTTATATATAATAGAAGTACATTATATATTAATTATTAATTATTATTGTTTATTATTATACTATTTGAAATATGCTCTAAGCCCTATACTTTTCATAGATTTGAAAGTTAACACTCTTACTATTATATAATGTTATATCATATCATATATTATATAATATATTAATAGTTTATATATATATGCATCAATTATTAAACATTATAATATCATGTAGTCCTATATTTGTTATTATAATCTATAATATAATAATAGTTATATATGATAATAGTACATTATATATTATATATTATTGTCTATTATTATATTATATTGATTATTGAATAACTTTTATTTTTCTTATTAAATTTATAAACCTAATACTCATATTCTAAAATATTTATTCCAAAACTTAAATATATTATAATAAGTCCAAACTCAAATAATATAATCATTATTACTCAAGCTCAAAATAAACTAATTATAGTTCAAATCCCATGTCCAAAATAAAAAGAAATTAAACACAATACTCAAATGCAATTTGTAAAAGTTAAAACCAATTTTATATCCAATTTAATAAAAATATTTTATTAAGATATTAAATTTTAATAATATTTTATTTATTGCTAGTTATAATTATAAACATGTATTTTAATATACTAAATTACATATAACTATTGATGCTATATCTTTTATTATAACCTATAATATAATAATAGTTATTTATATATATATTACAACTTATAAAATATATTACTTCATCATATAATACTATATCATATACTATAATAGTAGAGTAGTGCATAATATGATCATTATTATCATATATTATTATTTATGATTATAATGCTTGAAATATGCTTTAAGTCCCTATTTCCCTACATTTGAAAGTTAACCCTTCTACTTTATTATATAATTCTATATTATATCATATAGTATATAATATATTAATAGTTTATATATATATGCATCAATGATTAAACATTATAATATAATGTAATATTACATCTTTTATTACATTCTATAATATAATAGTAGTATAATATATTAATTATTATCATAAATTATTATTTATTATTATCTTGGTTGAAATATGCTCTAAATCCTTCATATATTTGAAAGTTAGCCATCCTACTATATTATATAATACCATACAAGTATCATATAGTATATAATATATTAATAGTATATATATATGAATATATTATTAAACATTATAATATAATGTAATATTATATCTTTTATTATATCAATAATATAATAGTAGTACATTATATATATATTAGTTATTATAAAAAATATTATATATTATTGTTTATTACTATATTGGTTGAAATATGCTTTAAGTCCCTATAATTTTTGTACATTTCAAAGTTAATCCTCCTATTATATTATATAATGCTATATCATATCATATAATATGTTAATAGTTTATAAATATGCATCAATGATTAAACATTATAATATCATGTAATGTTATATTTTTTATTATAATCTATAATATAATAATAGTTATATAAATAGTAGTGCATTATATATTACATATTTTTACATATTTTTGTTTATTATTCTACTAGTTGAAATATGCTCTAAGTCCTTATACTTTTCAGTAAATTTGAAAGTTAGTCATCTTACTATATTATATAATGATATATCATATCATATAATTTATTAATAGTATATATACGTGCATCCATTATTTTTCTTTAGAAAGATAATATGTTATAAATAGATAATCAAAAAGGAAAACCAGGTATAGGAGGGCAAATTAAACCTAAAGCCAGCAACCTTTACCTCATACACGCAATCCTATCATCCACCGTATCCCTATTAGTACAATGAAGCATATCAAAAGATAAAATAGAAATCAAACAAGCAAGGATATTATCCCAAGTAAAATGAGGTGCATATAAAAGTTGCCTTAGCCAACACATGAGCTACATTATTGGTACTTTCTCGATTCCATTGGAAGAACACATTATGAAGTTGATTTTTCAAAGAGATACAATTGTCTATAACCAAACAAAACTCAGAACGACAAGCCAAGGGTCTGATTAATGCATTGTACACCACCATGCTGTCCAGTTCTAGACCAACCCTACTTAGCTGTAAAGATTTTATCCATGACAGTGCCTCTTCAACCAAGATAGCCTCGACTACATGAGTTTCAAAAACACCAACCCTGTAAACTGAGAGGGCCCTTATAAAATCACCAACATCATCCCACAATAAGTAGCAAAACTAGAAGCCTCTTTCTCTTGAAAATCACTGCATCAATATTGCATTTATAGTAGCCCCTTGTCGGAGCTAACTAGATGGTAGTAACAACTAAAAGATGAGATGGTTGGCTAGGTCGCTTATCAAGAACAACTGTAGAATCAGCTCGATTCTGCAGGAAATTATAAGTAATAGCAATAAGCTGACTAGCTATAACATCCTGTTGATGCCAAACCAAACAGTTTTGTTTGAACAACAAAATCCATAAGTATGTGAGCAACTGTGAGCTATCAGGTCGTACTTCATTTTCAAAGAATCTTCGATGAAGCTTGAAACAGTAGTAGTACCGACCGTAACCCCTAAAGATGCCCACACCTCCATGGCTTTAAAACAGTGGAGTAGTACATGATAAATAGACTCGGGTTCACCATACCAACCATAACAAATTTCAACGTTCAGGCCCTAGCTACAAAATGTTCGTACAAGGAAGAATTTGGTGTAGCACCTTCCAATAGAAATGTTTGATTTTGGGAGGCAGTTGTAACGTGGTTTGTGCAAGTGTACATAGTCGTTCAAGTAATAAGTAAGTAAAATGAGTTTTCATCTCCATAGGGACTGTGTATGTTAATCGATTATTTGTAAAATTATAAGTTCACAATTTGGTATAAAAACATAATAATTTGAACGGTGATGTTTAGACTAAGTGAAATTGACTAGATAAAAAGAGTGATCCCTAATGCAATTTTAATCTAGATGCAATTTACCTAAATGTATGAATGAATGGCTTTAGCAACAAAAACAATCAACATTAAATGGGCTAGGATAATTATATTAATCAATTTAATTTACTTTATCATGCTTATCAATGTTTAGAAATACTTCCATGGCAACTCAATCTTTCATGAGTTTGGAAACCAAATTAAGTCCTCTCGGATCTTTTACTTAGTGAAATATGCATTTTACTGATCATATTAGACTAAGGGTTTCTTAGCATTTATGCGAGGTCATAGTGGCATTTACGTTTGCAACAATTTAATCACATAAACCTAAAAACTACACAAGATAATAGAGCTAACTAAAGATATTATGAACCTCAACTTAGTCGGGTTTAATGATCTAAATTGAGCATTACACTTTTCAATTATGTGTCGATTAGTCGTCATCTAGTTAGGATCGCTTAGCTAATCTGAATGCACCTGAATTAAATGTATCATGATATTAATTGAAAACATGATTGATTGAGGTCCAAACATATTAAACATGAATAAAATAAATCTTATTGAATTAACATAATCATCCTAGCAAATAAGATTTAAAATACCATAGTTGATGTAAAAAAAATAAACTCAAAGCAAACATAATTAAAATAAATAACAAGATGAAAGAGTAAACTCTATTCATTTCAGCAGCCTTTCAGATCTATTCTGACTGATGCGCTCCTCTGTTCTGCTCAATGCTTCTTTTGCTAAGGAGTTCCTAAGGTGGCTGGCCAAAGAATGCTTTTGACAAAGCTTATGTTGGCTAAAGGATGGGAAGGGAAATGGGTGGGTATGCAAGGGAAAGGAAAAGAGAAATATAATGTAGAGAAAATGCTAATGAGAGAAGATAAATGATATATGAGGGATAATTTGAGAAGTGATAGGTGCATGGTATTTATAGGTGAAGGTAAGGGGTAGGGTTTGCTAAAAATAAAATTTAAATTCCTTCTTTTTCTCTCACATATGGCCAACCACAATTTATGGAAAAGGGGATGACTTAGTCTCCTCATTTTGAATTCAAACCAAGGCTATTAATAGCCATAGGGTGGACAATTTCAACAACAAAGTTGTCGGGTTGATTTCTGATTATTTTTTAAATGTAAGGACCTTCAATTAAATACCCCAAAGCTTGTTTTAGGGCAGCTATCTACTTGTATCGAAATTGGGCTTTAATTCCCCATTGTTAGACAATTTTTCAGTCCAATAATTAATCAAACAGGTCTATCTTTTAGTACATCTTTTATTGGGTCAAATTATCAACCTCATGACCCAAGTTGGATGGTATTGCCGTCCACATGAATTGATTTGTGCATGTCCATGTTTCATTCACAGTAATCACACCTTCAATGGTCTCCCTACATAGTGAAAAATCACATATTAATAAATTAACATGAAATAATATAAAATCTGTACAAAAAAATCATGTAATTAAGCACATTTTCACATACTTTATCAATTCATGCCCAATATTACTAATAAGTAAAATTCACTTATTTTAATAATAATTACTCAAGATAACCATAAGTAAAAATGTGGTAAAAATATATAGAAAAACCCTATATAATTTCGAGTTGACACACCCCTAAACTTAAACTATTGCTCGTCCTGAGTAATGTTCATGCACAACACAACTTTTGCTAATGCAATTTTGCAAAATGATAAAGTAGCATCAATCTTCACACATAATCAGGCACCAACAGAATTATGCTCAAAAATACTTTTTATTGATAAGTAGCTCGAATGCAAATATTATTTCCAAACATTATACTAAGCACATCATAATATCAATATGAATCATAGTTTGCATGCGTTTTCAAAGTCATACATAACATTCACCAATTAATATGCTTTCCTTATCAACTAAACATATCAATCCCAAGGTTTAATTAGTGGTCTTCATAAGTTGAGCTTAGTAATTCCTCTCCACTAATGTAGTCAATATAATCATCCAATCAATAGGTCTTTTATTAGGTTGTAATGAGGCTAGGCTAAAGGTAGGGATAAAGAGAAGAGAATTTTGAGGTTCAATCATCTTAACCCTAACTTGTCTTGGATATTTCTATGTCACAACCTTCATAAAATTGGGTCTTTGGAACACCCCCAAACTTATTTCTAACTCATGCTCAACTTTTATTTTTTCAGACTTTGAGCAAACTTTGCTCTTTATTTTTTAGAATTTGAGTAATCTTTTCTTTACTATTGTTTTTTCCAGAATTTTAGCAAACTTTTCTTTATTCTTTATTCATTTTCTTTTTTCTCTTTTTTTAAACATATGAAGAGCATGTACATCTTTTCTATTTTTCCTCAAACTTTGATCACCATACATCTTTTGTATTTTTCCTCAAACTTTGATCACCAAGACTAATTCAGTTAAGATAGGAGCAAAAGAATATGATAAAATAAAAAATATGATAATACGGCTTATGATGTAGGTAATTTGCAATAAACAGGCTATTAAGCTCAAAAATTAAGTTTCAAGCTTAATTTAATAAGGTCGACTTGAAAGGCTCAAACGATCTAAAGAAAGTATGTCTATATCATATTAGATTCTTATACCTCCTAGGATTTCACCTCAAGAAAGTTACTAAGTCAATTCTAAAGACTTAAACATTCATGCATGTCTATTTCTAAATAAATCAAATTTTCATGGCAAATACTATGTAAGTCTAAAGAACATACAAGCATTCCATCATTCAAGATAACATAAGAATAACTTAGATAAAATCAAAAATCATGCTTGCATTTGAACACACTTATGAATAAAAATTCTCTGTGAACATTCATTTATTTCAACATACTTAAGTAAAAGATTGAAACATAATTTAAAATTCATGCGAAATGCCTTACCCCTTTAATTTTTATGTTTTGATATCGTTGCAATTAGGTCCAACTAGCCAATACCTTCATTTTTGAAATGTTAAAGATTTTGAATGTTTCCATTGATAAATATTTGTGATTTTAGAAGTTAATTTATGGATTTAAAGTATTATTTGTTATTTATAAGTATTTTATTAAGTGATTTTTGATGAATTTATCGATTAGGGACTAAATTGTTGAAATAGTAATAGTTCAAGGACTTGATATGAAATTATTGCAAAATGGGATGAAGTGGATGCTATTGACATTTGGCTAGTATAAAATTTCAATAAAATTGGTTTATTTGCATGATTAGGACATATGGACTAAATTGAATAAAATGAAAAGTTGAGGGTAATTTTGTAAAATTTCAAACATGATAAATTGCATAAAATGAAGTGATTTTGCTTTCTAAATTAATGAATTTAATGAAATTTTAATTTAGATCAAGAAAGAGTGGAAAATCGAGAAAAAGAAAAAGTACCAAATAGCCCATGTACTTTGTCATTTTGCAATTTAGCCAGGTAAGTTTATATTAACTATAATCGCTTAAATGTTGATTAAATTGATGTGGTGTTCTAATGTAAATTAATCAATACATATATGTTATGTATTGTTATGCAATTTATCATATAAAGAAACGATGGAAATCCAACGACATACGACTACTATCGAGCCCCATTTGAACCTTAGGAATATATAGGATACAAATGAAATGTTTAGGGTTTCCATGTTTCGGGTGCTAATCTTGAATGTCCTACAGATGGCTGAGGTCAGACATTTTGTTGCGGATACTCATCAGCTTGTGTGAGCAGCATCGTGTAGCTTACATTTTGACCGTCAGCTTGTGTGAGCAGACCCAGGTTACCATGTTCAAGGTGCTAGTCCTGAATGTCCAATCAATGGCTGAGTTTCGACATTTGTTGTGGATAATCGTCAGCTTGTGTGAGCAGCATTGTGTAGTTATATTTCGACCTTCAGCTTGTGTGAGCAGACCCATTTATGGCTCGAGTGAGAAATGATGAAAAGGAATGGTTTTGACCATATGTTTAGCACACTTTGTGTAAGCTTTCCAGCGTATCTGATATTATTCTAAGTGGTTCAACGGGCATGAAAAAGGAAGGAACGATAAGCATTCAAATGACTTATATCATGAAAACTATGAAAAATAATGAAAAGAAAATGTTGAATGAAAGTATGTCTATGTTCATGAAATTGATGATTTTAAGTGAGATTATTCATGTTTAATGACTTACCTTATGTTAATTCAAGTGAATTATGAATTGATGCACTAACATGTGTTATTGATGATGCTTAAGCTTGTGCCAAGCTATTGGTTGGATTGTATTATGTTAGTTTTAAAGAGATGCATTGAAATGGTAAGTATCGAAATGGAAATATGCTTATGTTCATAAAAGGGTGGTAAGAATCAAAGTATGTAATTTCTTATGAATGGTTTATCATGTAGTTGATTTCAAAATAGTTATGTTTAAATGCACAAGCTTGTGGCTATGGTTGATTTTCATGCTTATGTCTTGCGAGTTATGCAAATAAAACAGGTGAGAATAGGTAATGAAATTGTAACAACCCATTTTTCGGTGGTGTCGAAAATAGTGGTTTCGGGGCCACAAATCTAATGAGAAAGTTTGTAAATATTATTATTTAATATTTAAGACACAAATATTGTTTTTAAAAGGTTTTTGATTTGGTAATTTATGTTATATAAATCATTTATTAAGTTCAAGTGGTAAGACCTTAAAGTCAAGTGGTTTTAGAAAATGAGGTATCGGGACCTCAATTCTATAAACTGAGCCTTAAATATTTTTATTATATTTACAGAGTGTTATTAAGGTTGTATTAAAGTTTAGTTAAGAAATTTTAATGTTTTGATAGTTAATTAATTAAAAGGACTAAATTGTAAAGGATGTAAAATTTGATCATTATTTGATTTGAGTGATTAAATGGCTTATTGAGTAAAGGAAAAGGGACTTAAATGGTAATTAAACCATTTAAGGAGTTAGTGGATAAATATGGACATAGATTTGGTGTTTTAATTAATTATTAACCAAGGGTAAAATGGTAATTTGAAAAATTAATTAAAATTAAATAAAACAAAGTTTTTATCATCTTTTCAATTCCTTCATTCACCGAATTTGAAAAGAAGAAAGCCATTGTTAGACCTTTAAGCTTCGGCTAGGCTTCCATGTATGCATGTAAGTCCGTTTTAGCCCTGTTTTTAATAATTTTTATGTTTTTGAGATCGTTGCAACTAGGTCCAGCTGGCCCGTACCTTCATTTTTGAAGCTGTTAAAGATTTTGAATGTTTCCATTGATGAATATTTGTGATTTTAGATGTTAAATGATGAATTTGAGGTATTAGTTATTATTTATAAGTATTTTGTGAAGTAAATTTGATGAATTTACCGATTAGGACTAAATTATTGAAATAGTAAAAATACAAGAATTTGATGTGAAATTATTACAAATGTGGGCTGTATTGGATTCCATGAATATTTGGTTGGCATGATTTTGTATTAAAATGGTTAATTTGCATGTTTTAGGCTTAGGGACTAAATTGAATAAAGTAAAATATTAGGGAAATTTTGTAAAAATGTCAAAATGACTAAATTGCATAAAATAAATTTTTTACTATCTAAATTAATAAATTGAATGAAATTATTAATTTAGATCAAGATCGAGTGTAAAATCGAGGAGAATGAAAAATTACCAAAAAGCCCCTATTCTTTGACATTTCTATAATTTAGCCAGGTAAGTTTGTATGAACTATAATCATTTAAATGTTGATTAAATTTATTGTTAATGTGTTGTTCTAATTTAAATGATTCAATATATATATATATGTTATTATGGAATTTATCATGTCATGAAACGATGGAAATCCAACGACGTACGACGATTATCAAGCCCCATTTGAACCTTAGGAATTTGTAGGATACAAATGACATGTCATTAGGGTTACCATGTTTTTGGGTGTTGGCCTTGAATGTCCTACTGATGGTTGAGGTCTGGCCTTTTTTGTGAATACTCCACAGATCGTGTGAGCAGCATCGTGCAGCTTACATTCTGACCCACAGCTCGTGTGAGCAGGCCTATTTCACAGCTCGTGTGAGTAATGATATAAAGGAAAGGAAATGTTACAGTTATATGTTAGCACACTTAGTGTGAGCTATCCCTTGTATCCAATGATATTCTAAAAGGTTCAACGTGTATGAAAAAAGGAAAAGAAAGGTATGTGTTCAATATGAATCAATGCATGTATTTATAAAGTACATTGAAATGGTGAGATACATGAAAAGCATGTTATGTTATGATGGATAATAAATCCAATTGAATCATGCTCAAGTATAATGGTTGTCCATGTTAAATTTATATGAATTATGTTTAAATGAACTAACATGTGTCGTTGATGTGCTTAGGCTTGTGCCAAGCTTGTGGTTACGATTGATGTTTATGCTTATACGTTGTACTATGCATATGAAATGGGTAAGAAAAGAGAATAAAATAGTAAGTTCATAATTGGGATGTATTATGATGTTATAAAAGGTTTGATGTGATAAATGATGTACTTATATGTGAGAAGTCTATTTATGCTATGAAAGAATTTACCTATATCATGGATAAATCAGATAATTCATGAAATGATAATGGTTTTAAGGCTTATGCTAAGCATTTGAAATGGAAGGAAAGTAAGTAAATAGAATGATTCATAATCTTATGAAAAGGTATATATGAAAAGTATATGTGATGTTGATGAATATACTCAAATGTGAGTTGAATGGTATTTAATAGGTTTATACCAGGTTTAAAGTATTGGTGTTAACCTATGTATTATAGTATTGAAGTGATAAGTTATGTTTCATGTTCTATGAGCTTACTAAGCATTCATTGCTTACGTAGTTATTTTCCTTTACTTTACAAATTATCGGAAGCTCGATCAATTTGGAATCAAGTCGGAAACCTATCACACTATCCAAAGATTAAATTGGTAGATTCTGATGTTTTGATCAATGTTATAATGGCATGTATAGGTGGACTTGTGGTTTATGTTAGTTGATGAGTTTGACATGTATATGTCATTTTGGTTTATGTAACCTTGGTACTTTTGATGCCTTGTTGTTGTGTGTTGTTTTGACAATGTGTTAATGGATGCTTGAGTGGCCAAAGTGATAGATGATGAATTGATCTCAACATGGTTAAGTTATGTTACGCTTTGGAAAGGTTTTGAATAGATGTGCATGATTGAAATATGGTATGTTTATATGTTGATTGTTGGAACCATTTGGTAATGGCTAGATTGGTGTCATTTAGATGGTTTTGATGCATGTAAGAAGTGGTCCAAATGGTAAAGTTATTTTGATATGGCATGAATCCAATATGCTAAGGTTGATATGTGTCAATTGTGATATGTTTTGGTATGGAAACAAGTTAGTTAATGAATGGTTAAATATGCACATATTTAAGTATGTTTAATGTATGTGTTTGAGGTGCCTATATGGCATATTGGTTGAATGGAATTTGGTTATTTGAACTTGGTCATTTTATGCATGTTTGGACATGTTTTGAAGCCTTGGTCATATGTGAAAATGATATTTAGGTGCATGTTTGAGGTGGGTGAAGGAAATGACTTGATTTTGGTCAATTTCTTGTCCACACGGCCTAAGACACAGGCATGTGTGTCAGCCGTGTGTGACAGACGGCCATGTGACACGGCTGTGTGTCCCATATAGGTTTTAAAGGTGGTATTTTGAGAGTTACATGGTCTGGCACATGGGCGTGTGGCTTGGCCGTGTGACCCAAGTCAGAGAGTCACACGGGCACGGACATTGTAACAACCCATTTTTTTGTGGTGTCAGAAATAGTGGTTTCGGGGCCACCAAATCTGACGAGTAAGTTTGTAAATATTATTATTTAATATTTATGAGTCAAAATGTGATTTTAAAAAGATTTTTATTTTATAATTTATGTTATTTAAACGATTTATTAAGTCAAGTGGTAAGACCCTAAGGTTAAGTGGTTTTAGAAAATGAGGTACCAGGACCTAGTTTCTATAAATCGAGCCGTAAATATTTTTATAAATATTTACGGAGTGTCAATAATGTGGTATTAAAGTTTCATCGAAAAATTTTAACGTTTCGATAGTTAATTAATTAAAAGGGTCTAAATCGTAAAAGATGTAAAATTTGATCACTATTTGATCTAAGTGATTAAATGGTTTATGGAATAAAGGAAAAAGGACTTAAATGGTAATTAAATCATTTAAGGAGTTAGTGGACTTATATGGACATGAATTTGGTGATTTGTTTAATTATTAACCAAGGTTAAAATGGTAATTTGATAATTAAATTAAATAAAATAAAACCAAAATCCATTATCATCTTTTAAAATTCTTCCATCATCGAATTCTAACGGAGAAAGGAGCCGTTTTTGAGCATGGAGATTTTGGCAACTTGAAAAGCTTCCATGGTATGTCATTTTGGTCCCATTTTTAATAATTTTTATGTTTTTGTGGTCGTTGCAACTAGGTCTAGCTAGCCCGTACCTTCGATTTTGAAACTGTTAAAGATTTGAATGTTTCCATTGATGAATCTAGTGATTTTTGATATTAAATGATGAACTTGAAATATTAGTTGTTATTTAAAAGTATTTTGTTAAGTGATTTTTGATAAATTTATCGATTAGGGACTAAATTGCTAAAATAATAAAAGTACAAGGATTTAATGTGAAATTGTTGCAAAAATGGGCTAAAATGGAGGCTATGAATATTCAGCTAGTGTAAAATTTCAATAAAAATAGTTAATTTGCATGTTTTAGGCTCAAGGACTAAATTGAATAAAAGTAAAATTTTAGGGTCAATTTTGTAACAATTTAAAATGACTAAATTGCATGAAATATATTTTTACTATCTAAATTAATAAATTGAATGAAATTATTAGTTTAGATTAAGATCGAGTGGAAAATCGAGGAGAATAGAAAATTATCAAAATGCCCCTGTACTTTGTCTTTTCTGCAATTTAGCCAGGTAAGTTCGTACGTTTAAATAGCGTTTTAAACTTTTGTTTTAAATGCTATCATTTTATATTATTATATCATGCCTCAACAGAAATCCAATGACGTATCGACGATCATCGAATATGAAAACGGATAGTTTCGACTATCGACTATGAAAAGGGATGGTGACCATCAACTATGAAAAAGGATGGTGACGACCATCGAATATGAAAAGGGATAGTTTCGACTATTGATTAATGAAAAGGGATTGTGACAACCATCAACTATGAAAAGGGATGGTGACGACAATGGATTAATGAAAAGGGATGGTTTCGACCATCGTTTAGCACACTTTGTGTAAGCTTCAGTAAAGGTTCGATGAAATTCACTTTGATATTATGGAAAGGTATGAAGTATGCATTCATAATTATGAAAGTATTATTTAAGTGATGTTATGTTTATGTACCATACCTTACTATATGATGATATTGCTAAGTTATGTGTTTAATCACTAGCTTGTGGCTTTGGTTAATGTTATGTGTTATGCAAATGAAATGGTAAGTTTTCAATATGAACCAAGACATGCATGTATGAAAGACTTTGAAATAGTGAGCTACATGAAAAATATGTTATGTTGAGATGGATGATAAATCCAATTGAATCATGCTCAAGTATATTGGTTATCCATGTCAAATTCATATGAATCATGTTTAAATGAACGTTGTGTTGTTGATGAGCTTAGGCTTATACCAAGCTTGTGGATATGATTGATGTTTATGATTATGCTTGTACTATGCATATGAAACGGATAAGAAAAAGGGAATGAAACGGTAAGTATGTAATTGGGATGTGTTATGATGTTATAAAAGGTTTAATGTGATAAATGAGGTAATTATATGTGAGCAAATTGTTTATGCTATGGATGAATCTACCTATGTCATGGATAAATACACTGAATCGGGAATTAGTAATGTTGTTTAGGCTTATGATAAGCATTGAGAATGGAATGGAGAGTAAGTAAATAAAAGATATATATAATCTTATAAAAGGTTTATGGTTATATATTATGTCTCATGAAATCCTATCATATTATGAATGGTCAATAAATATGCGAAATTAATGAACTTATTCATTTGTGAGTTGATGATTATGGTTTGATAAGTTTTGAGACAATGGTATAGGTTTATATTTAACTTATAAAATTCATTATTGAAATGGAAAATTATGCTTAAAGTTTATACGAGCTTACTAAGCATTCATTGCTTACGTAGTTATTTTCATTTACTTTACAAATCATTGGAAGCTCGATCTGGTTGGAAGCTAGTCGGAGATCCATCACACTATCCATTGATTTTATCGGTAGATTTTGATGCTTTGGTCGTGGTTATAATGACATGTATAAGTGGTATATGTTTAATGATTAGTTGATGATATCGGCATGTAATATTGCTATGAATTTGTGAACTTATGTTATTTAGATGCCATGATAGTTGGTGTGCTTTTGGCACTTTGATGCTTAATGATTGGTGTTTATATGATCAAATTGACACATGGTTTTTATGATCAAAGAGGTAAGTGTTGGCATGTTTGCAAAATGATCATTTAGGGCGTGAATTGATATGGAATTTAGTTAAGCATAATTGGTTGAATTATGAACCATTTGGTATGTTTGAATGTGAATTTGGATTATGGTCAATTATGGTATAACTTGTTATGGAATTAAGCTAAATATATATATATGGATGTAATATGGTTTAATTTGTAAAGTGATACGATCTCGGTTTAGTAGTTGAATCCGAGTCGTTTAGTTCCCGATCGTAAACGAAGAAGTATGTTTGAATAAATCGATTCAAGAGAAAGTAAAGAGAAATTGGGTTCAAAGAAAGCAAGTCGGATGAACAAAGTTGGTATGGTTTTTGGTTTAGATGAGAAAGAATTGGTTTGAATTTGGTCGAGTTCGATTTTGGGTTTGTTACGAAATGGTAATGTGATTTGGTTCAAAATGGTAATACGACTTGGTACGAAATGTTAATGGTTCAAAAAGGTCAAGAGTGAACCAACACTAAGGAATAGTGTTGACCCGAAACTTATAGGACCTAAATGAATTGGAAATGGTTGAAAATGACCTTGACCCGATACTTAGGAAAGTATGAACCAAAGGTATCAAAGGTGAACGCCACACTCGGGTTTAAGGAGTGATAAGTTCGGAAAAGACTCGGAAAGACGCCACTAAAAGCTTAGATAAGTCTTACAGGTCTCGAACAAAATTTGAGAGAAAATGCCTCACAAATTTGGCAGCAATTCGCTAATTAAAATGTCAAAAAGTCCCTTACAAAGTGAAAATTCAGCTATTTATAATAATCCACTAGGCTAGCCGAATGGTCACTTAAATTCCTTAAAAATTAAGCAAATGAATTACTTAAATGGGCTAGCTAGATTCTATTGAACTTGGAGCTCCAATGGTCACCTTCTAGATGGACAATTGAACTTGGAGCTTGAGGGAGTAAATGGCAACACTACATTCGGTGGATGTGCTTAAAGGAGCTCATTTAATTGGCAACTATTGCTGAAAAATTACCAACAATTAAGAAGATGTTGAGTAGTCACTTTGAGTGTGAAAACCAAGTTTTGAAAAGTCTTTGAATGTGAACACCTTGATCCGAACAGCCATGATGTATTCAACGATGTGTAAGTAATAAATTGGTGAATGGTCACTTAGGAGACTTCAAACAATGACCAACTTCATTCTCCCATTCATGCATGTGCCGTCCCTTCATGTACCCTCTTTTAATACCTTTCATGCTCCAAAAACGTTCATGGATGATGTACCTGCAGCAACATTCATCAAATAATTCAAATTCATGTTTAGACACATTAAATTAACACTAAAATGATGCACATTAAATTCAAACCTTAGGACATAATTAAAACAAGTAATAAAGTTAACATATTAAAACAAGCTTAAAAACATATTTATAAGTCAGATAAATTAAGACAAAATTAATAACATGTCATAATAACTAAAATATCATGCATAATTAAGTTTGACCGATTTAAGACCAATTTAATAACGAAAATTAATTAAGCTTGTAAATAACTAATTTAACTAACTCAATTAATTATTTCACTACTATATTATTGACTAAGTTATTTTGAGCTAATTTTGAGCTGGTTCAATTTAATGAGTGAAGTGGAGCTTAATTCACTCGTAACAAAGTGCAAGGAAGGCTCATCGAGTTTGTCCAAGCGTCATCAATGCGTCCAACCAAAGTCTCGCCCCAAACTTGATCTACTAAGGTCAAACAGACCTCCTTGAATTGTTTAGCTCGTGATCGGGTGATTGGACCTTGAGGCGACTCAAAGGCTCCTTGCTCGAGTTAGGTTGGACTTGAGGCGTGGTCATGTCGTAAAGGTATTGAACTAAATGCGCACGATGTAAATATGGTATATGAATGTCGGTTGTGTTAGGTATGTCCAAAGATCAATCATGAGATGGTTGTAATAACATACTTGATTTATCATGTTTATTAATATAAGGCATTACCATTATTATTTCAGTTTCTTTTCTGTGTGTATAAGTAAATTGTTTTATAATAATGTCCTAAGAATAATATGATTATTCTTAAAAGGTCCTTAGACAAGTATTATTGTTGGCTAGGACAACAACAATGCATTAAGGCTAACATGTAGTTGATTGGTGATAAAGAGTTGTCATTGATATGGAATGTCAAAATCAATGCATGAATATGTGTGTTAGAGAACAACATATTGGACTGAACCGTTATGAGTATGTTTCTTGAATTATTATGTAATTGTCACAACATTACTCATAGTGATTAATATGTATATGATCCTCAGACTTGAGATCATCATAATCCCAACATCGTGAGTTGTATATTTTGATACAGTCAAACATACACCGTAGCTGGTTGTTCTATAAAGGATGATGTTGGATATACCACGATCTGTGTAGAGGGATATGGTTGATTGATATAGGATAAGTCCCTCCTACATAATGGGAGTAATATCTTAGGCCACTTGATTGAGTGAGACTAGAAATGCATGGCTGTGCTCAAATAAGCGATATGAGATGTCATACTTATTTGTATATCATAGTTTACTTAAGATATCAAGGAACATGGAATGGACTAGGCAAGTGTGACTATTCCATGACTTGTGTCCAATCCAAAGATAAAGGACTTAAGGATTATTGCATGAAACGTTAATCATAAAAAGGTTATGTCGAATCATGATTTCTTGTGACTTAGGTAGCAATGATGCATTGCTAGGTGCCGCTCATTGTTTGTAACATTGGAATCGTTCTAGTATTACTGCTAACGTTACAAGAACCTACAGGGTCACACCCTATAGTTGAAATGAACGGAATAAGACATAGTTGGTATTGTGTTTGGTTGTCGCTTGAATTAAATTAATTATAATTAATTTAATTGGGTAATCAAATATCAAATACATTATATGTACAAGGTTGTTGTACGCATAATGAGAACATGAATTTGGTTCGTATATAAATTCAAATAAATATATAGTTTACCAAAATCATTATTATAATTAATGTAATTATAATTTTCGGTTTAAAAACATTGTTATATTTATTTAATTTCTAGAAACCTTAAAAAAACAGATATAAAAATCCCGTTTTTCTTTGTTTGGGGGTCTAGCAGCCGTCAAAGCAAAGTCTTCTCCAAAAATAGTTTTATGGATTCCTTTCGTTCATTGTCAACTGGGTGGATTACGTAGAGGCCGGAGTCACGATACATTGTAGCTTGGTTCGATAGTTTTATGCATGTTTGAACATGTTTTAATACCTTGGTCATATGTGCAAATGGCTTGTAAGGATGTGCTTAAATTGGGAGAAAGGAATGGCTTGAAATTGGCCTATTCCTTATCCACACGGCCTAAGACACGGACTTGTGTCTCAGCCGTGTGTGACATAGGGTCACGCGACATGGCTATGTGTCCCCTGTAGTTTTTAAAAGGTTGTATTTCGAGAGTTACACGGCCTGTCACACGGGCGTCTGGTTTGGCCATGTGAACTAAGTCAGAAAGTTACACGGGCACAGACACGGGCTAGGACACGACTGTGTGTCCCTACTTCGAATGCCCACACGGCCCGTGACACAAGCGTGTATCTTAGCTGCGTGAGTCACACGACCTGGCCACACGGCTGTGTGACCCCTGTAGTATGAATTTTTCTATCTTTTTCCATAAAGTTTTAAATATTCTTGATTTAGTCTCGAATCATTTCTAATGTGTTTCTAAGGCCTCGAGCACTCGAATTTGGGACATTATGCATATGTTTCATTGGATTTTGCAATGATTATGAAAAGTTGAGAATGAATGATTTGAGTTATGTTTTTAGTGCAATGCTCCGTAACCTTATTTCGGTGACAGATACAGGTTAAAAGTGTTACAAGCACGGGCTGGGACACGGCTATGTGTCTTTATTTCAAATGTCCACATGGCGTGAGACACGTGTATGTGTCTTAGCCGTGTAAGTCACACGGTCAGGCCATACGGCCGTGTGACCCCTATAGTGGGAAATTTTCTATCTTTTTCTGAAAAGTTCTAAATGTTTCTGGTTTAGTCCTGAATCATTTTTAAAGTGTTTCTAAGGCCTTGAAGGCTCAAATCGGGGACGATACGTATGTGTTTGAATGGACTAAGCTATGATTTATGAAATTATTGGAAATGTATGTTTTTATGTTATGATTTTTTGGTAATGCTCTGTAACCCTATTTCGGCTATAGATACGGGTTAGGGGTGTTATAGAAATGGTAAGTTCATAGTAGAGATGTAATATGATGAAATAAAAGGACTGTTGAGTTAAAGGACTTACTTATAAGGAAGAAATTTACTTATGCTATATGCGAGTTTACTTATGTCATGAGTAAGTACACTAATTTGTGAATTGGTAACGTAATTAAGCTTATGCTAAGTAATGGAATAGAAAGCAAGCAAATGATATGGTTCATTGTTTTAAGAAAAGGTTGATGATTATGTAATTCAACTTATAAGACCTTATTATGTCAAATGGAATGTATTTGGGATGTTAATGAACCTATTCATTTGTGAGATGATAGTTATGTAGTTTGATAAAACTTGAGGCATTGATGTAGGTTTATTCATGACTTATAAACTCCATATTTAAAATTGAATGTTATGTTTAAAGTTTATATGAGCTTACTAAGCATTCATTTCTTACATAGTTATTTTCCATTACTTTACAGATTATCGGACGGTCAATCGATTTGGAAGCTCGTTGAAAATCTATCACACTATCTAGCAATTATATTAGTAGATTTTGATGTCTTGATCAAGGTTAAATGGCATGTATAGGTGGACTGGTGGTTTATGTTAGTTGATGAGTTTGTCATGTATATGTCATTTTGGTTGATGTAACCTTGGTACTTTTGATGCCTTATTGATGTGTGTTATTTTGAAAATCTATTAATGCATGTTTGAATGGCTAAAATTGTAGGTGATGAATTGACCTTAAAATGGTCAAGTTATGGTATGCTTTGGAAAGGTTTTGAATAGATATGCATGATTGAAATATGGTATTTATATATGTTGGTTGTTGGAACCATTTGTAAATGGCTAGTTTTGTGTCATTTCGATGGTTTTGATGCATGTGAGAAATGGTCCAAATGGTAAGGCTATCTTGATATGGCACGAATCTAATATGGTATGGTTGATATGTGTCAATTGTGATGTGTTTTGGTATGGAAACATGTTAGTTGATAAATGGTTAAATACTCACATGTATAGGTATGTTTGATGTATGTGCTTGAGGTGCCTATATGACATATTTGTTGTATGGGTCATTACCCTATTGTATGAACCTTTTTATGCAGGTTTTGAGCATGTTTAAAAGTCTTGATCAAGTGTGCAAAAGTACTTAGGCTTATGCTTGAGAAGGGTGAAAGAAATGGCTTGATTTTAGCCATTTTTCTTATCCACACGGCCTAAGACATGGGCGTGTGTCTCAGCTGTGTGTGACACATGACCATGTTATACGACCGCGTGTCCCCTGTAGATTTTAAAGTTTGCAAGTCAGGCAGTTACACGGCCTAGCACACAGACTGACACATGGGTGTGTGATGCCATTTCGAGAGTTACACGGCCTGACACATGGGCATGTGGCTTGGCTGTGTGACCCAAGTCAGAGAGTTACATGGCCATGGACACGGGCTGGGACATGACGTGTGTCCCTATTTCGACTGTTACACGGCCTGAGACACAGGCATGTGTCTCAACTGTTTGAGTCACACGGCCTGGCCATACGACCGTGTGACCTTTACAGTATAAAATTTTCTATCCTTTTTCATAATGTTTCAAATGTTTTCGATTTAGTCCTCAATCATTTCTAAAGTATTTCTAAGGCCTCGAGGGCTCGATTAAGGGACAATATGTTTATATTTGAATGTTCATAATAGAGATGTAATATGATGAAATAAAAGGATTGTTGAGTTAAAGGATTTACTTGTAAGGAAGAAATTTACTTAAGCTATATGCGAGTTTACTTATGTCATGAATAAGTACACTAATTCATGAATTGATAACGTAATTAAGCTTATGCTAAGTAACGGAATAGTAAGTAAGTAAATGAGATGGTTCATTGTTTTAAGAAAAGGTTGATGGTTATGTAATTCAACTTATAAGACCCTATTATGTTAAATGGAATGTATTCGGGATGTTAATGGACTTATTCATTTGTGAGATGGTAGTTATGTAGTTTGATAAATCTTGAGGCATTGATATATGTTTATTCATGACTTATGAAGTTAATATTTGAAATGGAATGTTATGTTTAAAGTTTATACGAGCTTACTAAGCATTCATTGCTTACGTAGTTATTTTCCTTTACAGATTATCGGAAGGTCGACCGGTTTGGAAGCTCGTCGGAGATCTATCATACTATCTAGAGATTATATTGGTAGATTTTGATGTCTTGATCAAGGTTATAATGGCATGTATAGATGGACTTGTGGTTTATGTTAGTTGATAAGTGTGGCATATATATGTCATTTTGGTTGATGTAACATTGGTACTTTTGATGCCTTATTGATGTGTGTTATTTTGACAATGTATTAATGCATGTTTGAATGGCTAAAATGGTAGGTGATGAATTGACCTCAAAATGGTCAAGTTATGGTATGCTTTGGAAAGGTTTTGAATAGATGCATGATTGAAATATGGTATGTATATATGTTGGTTGTTGGAACCATTTGGAAATGGCTAGTTTTGTGTCATTTAGATGGTTTTGATGCATGTGAGAAATGGTCCAAGTGGTAAGGTTATATGATATGGCATAAATCTAATATGGTATGGTTGATATGTGTCAATTGTGATATGTTTTGGTATGGAAACAAGTTAGTTGATAAATGGTTAAATATGCACATGTTTAGGTATGTTTGATGTATGTGCTTGAGGTGCCTATATGACATATTTGTTGCATTGATCATTAGCCTATTGTATAAACCTTTTTATGCAGGTTTTGAGCATGTTTAAAAGTCTTGATCATGTGTGCAAAATTACTTAGGCTTATGCTTGAGAAGGGTGAAAGAAATGGTTTGATTATAGCCATTTTCTTGTCCACACGGCCTGAGACACAGGCGTATGTCTTAGCGTGTGTGACACACGGCCTTGTGACATGACCGTGTATCCCCTGTAGGTTTTAAAGGTTGCAAGATAGATAGTTACACGACCTAGCACACGACTGACACATGGGCATAGACATGGGTTGGGACACGGTCATGTGTCCCTATTTTGAATGTTACACAGCCTGAGACACGACCATGTGTTTTAGCATGTATTAGCATAATTTTAATGCTACCAATTAAATGTGGAACTCCTCCCCTTACTTCCAACCGTCCATGCATCTCACTTATACCTTGAACTCTTCTAATTAACAAGTGCATGTATCATGAATGTAGTCTCTCCCATATGAATGGTCACATGTACCAGCATTGAAAACTTGAATCTTGAATATTCTAGAAGCTTCTTATGTGCATGCATTCGAAAAATGAATGGTCACTCTTGACCCATACGAATGGCCACCTACATCAAGTATAAATATGCATCAAAACCTTGCACAAATCATTCCATAATTCACCTAAGACAAATACATCCTAGACTCTAGACTCACACACATAAATAAATAGGTTTAGCACACCATGACCACACTCATATGCATAAAAACAAATGACACCCTTATGTATCAAATTGACACACGAACACATACATAATAACATCTTGTGGGCAAAACAAAATAATAATTAACTTGACATCTAACATGTTAGATCAATAAAACATGAAAATATCGAACAAATCACTCACTTGAAGAATTTCGTTTTAGTTTTGGGCCCCTCGTGCTTGGGACAATTTTAAGTCTTTTGATTCGAAACACATGATGTGACCAAAATCACATCAGGTGGACTTTAATGGTGCATGAGAAGGCTCAAAAGTCTTGATCGAATGGTCAGTTTTCAGGATAAACTGAATACCCTTGAAGCTTTAAATAGATGGTTGGCCATTGGATTACCCTAGGACAAATTAACACATGCATTAGGACACACTAAATCAACAATAAAGCTATAGTAGATTTAGATGAAATTTAACATACTTTTAAGACACATTAAACATGCTTAAGACACATTTAAAAGATGTAATAAACTAGGACATAACTAACACACATATTAATTATGTAATAACACATGACATAAAGACATATTAAAATGCTAAAACGAATAAAACATAAATAAATAAAAAGATGTGGAATAAAATAAATTATTTAAGATATTTGATTTTGGGCCTTAAGAGCCCACAAATGCCTTTTTGGGCTTCTTAGGTTTAATCACATTTTTAGACCCAATTGGCAGCTTCAGTTCTGGCTCAACTAAGGAACCCGAGATCACGTCAAGCAACCTTGAATTGTTCCAAATTCATCAACAACAAATATTGTCTTCTAAATCAGCTTGGGCTTTAAAGAACCGTAATTTTTCAATGAAGTTTTCCTAATCTTTCTTACTTATTCAATCTATCTTACTTTCTCCCCTTTTATTAAATTAGTTCTTACTTGGATTGTTGCTTTTTTAGGTTTAGTCAAAAAGCAAGTTTCCTTATTCGTTTAGAGCCTAAGGCCAATTGTGCGACTTGGAAAAACTTGCGATTCCGTTTTGAACGCGTCCTTATTAGTTATTCAGATTTGTTCTTAATAAAATAGTTTCCCTTATTGGAAGCCTTGATTCATTTGGAATTAATCAAGAACAAGTCGTCTTCATGAACCGACTTGGACCATTTGAAGATCCTTTTTTTACGATTTACTTGTTATTTGTCTACCATAATCAATTGCTTTTATTTGCTGATCTTTAGATATTAAATCTAACATGGTTGTTTGTGATGGGACACGTGCGATACAGGATAAAAAGTTTGTCCAAGTCGGTGTTTTGAATTAGGGCTCTTGACGAACGATACGAAACTTAGAGTTTAACTCAACTTGAAACATAATCTAAAAGGTTGTTAAAACTTCTTCTAAAAGAAACCTGAGAGAAATTCTTGAAGAGAAAACTCAAAGAGTAATTTATTATATTCTTTTCTTTAGATCTCATTTGATTTTTAATCGTTATTCTTTAAAATTTGTTCTAATCGATTTCTCTCCCATTATTGGAAGCCTTGAATTGTTCAAAATTCATCAACAACATATCTTCTCTTCCAAATCGGCTTGGGCTCTCAAAAACCTTAATTTTTCATTTCAATTTGCTTGATCTTTCTTACTTATTCAACTGTCTTACTTGTTGCCCTTTTATTAAATTAGTTCTAACTTGGATTGTTGCTTTTTTAGGTTTAGTCAAAATACAAGTTTCCTCATTTTTCTAGAGCCCAAGGTGTAACCTCCCAAACCGGCCTAGACGTTATGGCTAGATTGAGAAGGCTACATTTGCCACCGAAATAAACTCATTTTAGAGAAAAATCGTAGTTGTACTTTTGAGTTAGAAAAAAAAACATTCATTTATTAAGTCTTCTGTACTTAACATTCATTTTATTATTGACAGTGTTGTTTTAGTAAAAATCGTTTGATCATCGTTTTACTTTGTAAAAACTTGATGTTAACTAATGCAGCGGAAAAACCATTATTGATGCCATTTTGGAAATTTAGTTGCCTTATCGATTTGTTTTTCAAAAACGGTTTCTTTGCATTGCAACAGAAATTAGGGAACAATGTCAAATTTTACTTAAGCCAGGTATCAAGTATTTTTCGGTTATGATGCTTGAGTAATCTATGCATGAGAAAATCCCCAAATGAAAAGTTACAAAGCCACAGACTAGAAATAATTAAAAATTAAAAACCAAACCAATAAAGACAGATTAATACTTAATAAAATAGTCCGGGGTCCAAGGTGATTCTTTGTATGTCGGTTCCAGTCCTAGTTTTGATGTTTACTTGTAAATTTAAACACTATAGGGGTGAGCTTATGAAAGCTTAGTATGAGTTGAACAATTATTTAAATGGACATAAATATCAAATACAGTGAAACATGCTAGCCATAACAAAAGAACACCATTGATAGTATTAGAAAGAACATACGTTTTCTCCCTACTTATTGGTTAATTTGTCCCCATTTAGTTATCTTTAGCACATATTTTAGCATTTTTATTTTAGTAAATCGCATTTTATAACTCAGTGGATCTTAGCCTATTTATCCTTAATTTTGTCATGTTTTGGTACCAATGTCGTTGCATGAGTATTTCCAGATTGCGCCTAGAATTGTTGCCGCACCTAACAACTATCTGGATAAGAACAAAAATGTGTGAGATTTCCAGTCTAGTATAACCAACTTGTACATACAGAGGCATCATGATTCTAATGAAATGACACCTGTGCTATTTGGAAGAATATATAGAATATTCACGTGAAAAGAAAAAAAAAGAGGCTTTTTAGGGGTATTATCTTCTTCAACCTATCTTTTGAAACTTTTCGACTATGGCAGCTTAAGTGTCCTACGGGTGAACCGACATGAAAGGGATGTAGATCAGCTCCTAACGGGGAGCCCTGAGTGCGACACAAGAGGGAATGGAGAGATTCAAGTTGAGATTGTCTAGGAATAGTATTCTCCACTTGTTTCTTTTATATTTATTTTCTAAACGATGGTGATTACTTTTTATTTCATGTTTGTACAGAAGTACACATGATTTCTGGGTTAAATGTTATTTTATTTAATCTTGCTTTTACTATTTAATCTTTAGGTTTGAATGTTTTTAGAATGGAAGTGTTATTGCGATCACTGACACTAAAAAGTGCAGCGACAGTTCAAGTTAGCAAGCATGGCAACAGAAGTTGCTTGAGGATTAGAGGAATTTAATCCACTTGTTCTTAATAGTGTTCCATTGCCATCACCGAAAGGTGTGGTTAATGCGCATGTTTAAGTGTTAGACTAAATAGAGAAGTTAAGTTTGGTAATATATTCATTGCAATATAATGCATCGATAATCACCTATCCTTTTATACCTTGTGAGCACTTAGTATTTTGTTGAATATTCTTATTGGGGATCCCAGTTTATCATTATCATATTTTATCTTATTGTTTTCAAGTTATTGCTTTGACAACTACTCTTACAATTTATCTCATTTCTATCTATTTATTGCACTAACATTGATAGACAAAAGACAATCATCCTTGTGGGATCGATATCCGACACACTCATATATGTCTACTATACTTGCATCAATAGTGTACTCTTGCACATTATTGTTGTGACGTTAAACAACCGATCAAGTCTTGGCGCTGTTGCCAGGGATGGCGTTTGTTTGATATTTACTTTTTTTCCACTTTGTTTTTTTATTATATAATATTTAGTTGTCACTAACTTGTTTTTTTTGTCTCTATTTTCACATTTTATTTTAGGTGTTTGATGACCCGAAGCAATTCAGAGTTTATTGCCGATTTTGATCTAGAAATTGAAAGAACCGTTCGGAGGAGACTTCAAGAACAAAGGAATATGACTTTACCAAGAAACAATGAAGCCATCCCATAGGTGTAGCACCAAAATGCTAATGACCCACCATTGCTGCAAGACGCTCAAATACAAAATAAGACTATACGAGACTTTGTAGTACCTGTCTTGGATGACTTACAACCGGGAGTTGTTAGGCCAGCAACCCAAGCTGGGAATTTTGAACTCAAGCCAGTAATGTTTCAAATGTTGAATTCTAATGGGCGATATGCTGGATTGCCACATGAAGATGCACGAGAACATCTTAAATGATTTTTATTGATTTGTGCTTCTTTTAATTAACAAGGCGTTCCTAATGACGCTTTGAGGATGCAATTATTTCCTTATTCCTTGTAGGGAAGAGCTCGTACTTGGTTCATTAGGCTACCTACCGAATCAATTACTTCCTAGAATGCACTAGCAACACGATTTGTTTTGCGCTTTAACTCACCGACAATGAATGCTCGTCTCCGAAATGATATTACAGCTTATCATCAGTTGGATGATGAGAATCTTCAAACTACATGGGAACATCATAATTCTTTGCTTCGACATTGCCCCATGTACACATTCAACAGGAAACACAAATTGAAAATTTCTATAATGAGCTGAATTCACACATGAGGAATCTTTGTTGACACATCAGCCAATGGTCATTTGTTGGCCTGTACTTATAATGATACTGTTGGAATTATTGAGAGAATTGCTTAGAATGATTATCAATATCCTATCTCTAGAGCTACACAAGCAAAATCTACTCCGGGAGTTATTGAATTGGACGTAATATCTACATTTAGTGTGCAAGTTTCTTCTCTTGCAAATATGATAAAAATATGCAAGGGACTAGTTACGTTGCCACTATACAAGTTGCTCAACAAGTTGATGTTCCTACCTTTCGTTGTGAGATTTGCAGTGACAACCATAGCTATGAAGATTGTTCACAACATGCAGAGAATGCCTTTTATGTTAGTAACATCCACAACAATTCTAAAGGAAACTCTTACAATAATTCTACACACAATCAACAATCTTGGGAAACTCAGACTGCTGGACAAAATGCTATGACATTCTGATATAGGAATATATCTACTCAAGGCAATTATAATCCAAGACAGGGAATTATAATCAACAACAGTAGAACTACAATCAGCACGCTCAGATGCATCCACAATAAAGCCAAATGCATCCATACCAGAATCAGATGCAGCCACAACACTCTTCAATGTCGAATCAGCATGTTCAAGGACATCGACAACAATAGTATATGCAAGTTTCTCCTTCTGACCCGTTAGCAGCTCTTGAGGCTTTAATGCGGGAGCATATTACTCGCATAGAAGCTATTTTACAAGGGAATTCATATTTTATTCAGACATTGGAGGCACAATTAGGATAACTTGTTTCGAATCTAAATACTCGACCACCGGGCACACTACCTAGTGACACGAAAAATCCCAATCTAAAGGGGAAAGAACACTATAAGGCTATCACTCTTAGGAGTGGTAGACAAATTGGCGAGCCGACTATAGACTCTACTGTAGCACCTCAAGATACTAATGAAGTGATCCTGGTGAGAACGTTGAATCTGAAGAGCTTGTGAATGTACCAGACAAATAAGTTCCACAAATTGTCACTCGTATGCCTAATGTACAACCCCCGAAACTGTTGATGCAATCAGATGCATCTCCACCTTTACCTTTTTCACAAATATTCAGGGAGAATGAGCAGGATAAGCAGTACCAATAGTTCTTGAACACACTAAAGCAACTTCAGGTCAATATTCCTTTAGTAGACACTCTTGTGCAAATTCTAAATTATGAGAAATTTATGAAAGAGCTCTCGCCAAGAAGAAGAAGGTCAGTGATATTGAAACTATTGCACTCATAGAAGGCTATAGTGTTATTTTGACAAATAAGTTGCCCCCTAAAATGAAAGATCCTGGGAGCTTTACTATCTCATGTTCATTTGACAACCATTATTTTGGAAAGGCTTTATGCGAGGGAGCTAGCATCAACCTAATGCCACTGTCTACTTTCAGAAAGTTAGGAATTAGTCACATGAAACCTACTGCGGTGACATTGCAACTAGCAGTTCGATCCCTGGCTCAACTTGAAGGGCAAATCAAAGACAACTTAATTCGTATGGATAAATTCATTTTTCTGGCTGATTTTATCATACATGACTATGAGACAGGCAAGAAGGTTCCCATAATCTTGGGACAAACTCTTATTGATGTTTATAAAGGTGAACTGATCATGCGACTTAATGATGAGCACGCTACCTTTAGTGTTTTTGAATATATTCAATGCAAGGATAAAGAAGAATGCCATATTGTCGATGTGCTAGATGATCTAATTGAGGAAGATTCAATGACTAAAGCACAATACTTTTTAAGGATTTGCAGTGACATCTGGTGATGAATTCTTAGATGATTGTGACAGCATGGTTGAAGTTAATAATATTCAACTCAGGCATGGATGGCAGATTGGATCCGTAGCTTAGCCAATAGAACAACTTCAATTTTCAAGCCATCTATTGACGAATCTCTTGCTCTGGAATTGAAACCACTACCTACTCATCTTAAATACGTCTTTCTTGGTGCTAACAATACTCTCCCATTTATTGTCTCAGCAACACTGGATGTAACTCAAGAAGAGAAATTGATCCATATTCTTAAGCAACATAAATGAGTTATTGCTTGGAGTATTGCCAATATTCGAGGCATTAGTCCATCTTTTTGCACGCACAAGATCAAGTTGGAAGATGAAGGCAAGTAATTGATTGAACAACAAAGAAGATTAAACGGGAAGATGAAGGAAGTTGTTAAGAAAGAAATTATAAAATGGCTTGATGCTGGAATTGTTTACCCTATTTCTGATAGCAATTGGGTAAGTCCAGTATAATGTGTTCCTGAAAAGAATGGCATCACCGTGGTTAGCAATAAAAAAGATAAATTAATTCCTACACGTATTCCTATGGGATGGCGAGTCTATATGGATTATCGCAAATTTAATGCTACCACAAGGAATGACCACTTCCCACTTCCTTTCATTGTCCAAATATTGGATAGGCTTGTTAGAAGAGCCTATTGCTGCTTCTTAGACGGCTATTCTGGGTACGATAAAATTGTTATTGCACCGAAGGATCAGGAGAAAACAACTTTCACCTGTCCCTTTGGTACTTTTGCTTGCAATGCACCAACCACATTCCAAAGGTGCATGATGGCAATATTCTTGTATATGATTCAAGATTCTTTAGAGGTTTTTATGGATGATTTCTTAGTCTATTGGAATGATTTTGATCATTGGGCTGACAATTTGGATAAAGTATTGAAGCGATGTGAAAACACATATCTTATTCTAAATTGGGAAAAATATCATTTCATGGCAATTGAAGGCATTGTGTTAGACCATCGCATCTCTAGTCAAGGCATTGAAGTAGAGAAAGTTAAAATGGAAATCATTGAGAAATTACCTCCACTGAAAAATGTGAAAGTTATTCACAATTTTCTTGGGCATGCGGGGTTTTACTGAAGATTTATTAGAGATTTCTCAAAAATTGCAAAAGCTTTATGCTCATTGCTGGAACAGAATCAAAAATTCTCTTTGATGATGCATGTCTGGATGCATTTATTTAATTAAAGAAGTATTTAGTAAATGCAACCATTGTCGTTACACCAGATTGGTCTCAACCTTTTGAAGTTATGTGTGATGCAAGTGACTTTGCTGTGGGTGCTATTCTAGGACAACGCAAGGGAAAAGTATTTCACACCATCTATTATGCTAGAAAAACTCTTACAGAGGCTCAAATCAATTATACCACTACAAGGAAAGAATTGTTGGTTGTAATCTTTACTTTCGACAAGTTTTGTTCTTATCTTATCGGTGTAAAGGTTACTGTATTTACTGATCACTCAGGGTTGAGATATCTTTTTACGAAGAGGGGTGCAAAACCAAGACTGATACGCTAGATCTTATTATTGCAAGAATTTGACATCGAGATAGAAGACCGCAAAGGTTCAGAGAATCAAGTTGCAGACCATCTGTCTCGATTGGAAGTTGGTAGCGAAGATGGAAACATACTTCAAATTGTCGATGCATTTCCAGATGATAGGTTATTTGCTGTAGATGCAACCACTTGGTATGTGGATTTGGTTAATTATCTAGTGTGTGGAAAACTCCCATTGGGTGTCACAAGCCATAAAAAAGAAAGATTTCTTTGTGAAGTAGTGAAGTATCATTTGAATGAGTCGTCTTTATTCAAGGTATGCAATGACAACATCATTCGATGTTATGCTCCGGAAGAGGAGATGCTTTCAATCCTGAAGCACTATTATAATACTCCTTATGGAGGTCATTTCGGTGGCATGCAAATTGTCACTAAGGTTCTCCAATCAGGATTCTACTGGCCTTCATTATTCAAAGATACCCACAATTTTGTGAATCAATGCGATAGGTGTCAGTGCACTGGTTCTATATCCCGACGCAATAAAATATTGCAGCAGCCAATTATGGAGGTTAAATTGTTTGATGTTTGGGGTATGGATTTTATGGGACCATTTCCAAGTTCATTTGGAAATCTTTATATATTAGTAGTTGTTGAGTATGTCTCGAAGTGGGTTGAAGTTGTTGTAGTCCCAAAGGAAGATGTAACAGCAGTGCTTAAATTTTTTCACAAGCATATACTCACCCGCTTTGGCACACCAAAGGCATTGATTAGTGATCAAGGTACACAATTTCATTGCAACCAAGTGGCAGCCGCACTGAAGAGGGATGAAGTTAATCTTAGAAGGGCTACTACTTATCATTCGCAAACTAATGGACAAGTTGAAGTATCGAATAGACGAATTAAAAACATTCTTGAGAAGGTTGTGAACCCTTCGAGGAAAGATTGGTCTTCCATACTGGATGCTACTTTTTGGCATTGCGAACAGCATACAAAACTCCATTAGAGATGTCGCCATATCAATTGGTTTTTGGGAAAGCATGTCACTTGCCAGTTGAACTAGAGCACAAAGCAATGTGGGAAATTAAGCAAGTGAACATGGACTATGAAGATGCTGGAAAGAAAAGGCTATTGGATACCCCTAAACTAGAGGAGATTAGGCGAAATTCCTATGAAAACACTGCAATTTACAAGGAAAAGACCAAACGATGGCATGACAAAATTATTTTGCAGCGACAATTTATCGCGGGTAAACAAGTTTTATTATTCAATTTTAGACTGAAATTGCACCCAGGTAAATTGCACTGACGTTGGTCCGGACCTTTCGAAGTTGTCGAATTATTTCCTCATGGTGCAGTTACAATCAGAGATTTACATGATAGACACTAGTTTAAAGTGAATGGACAACAATTGAAACACTATTTTGGGAATATTAATCAAAAGCAGGTAGAGACCATTAAATTGGTCAAAAAATTTTAATTTTTATTGAATTTATCATTATGTGATTTTATTTTATTTTATTTTTGTTTTCGTTCAAGTTTGTTTTACTTCATTTTTTTTGTAGAATAATTAGGTACCATTGTTGACGTGACCACGTCCCAAGCTCCACCAAGCCCGCCTCTTGACTCCATTGAGCTCCCAAAGGGACCTATGACTCGATCTCGGTCCAAGCGACTCCAAGAAGCCGTTTCAGCTTTATTTCTTAAATTTTGGAAGGAGATCAACTCATTGATGATGGAGAAGCTCGACCCAACTCATTGAAGAATCCATGCACCTTAGTGCAAGCTGATTTTAGCCAATTTCAGCTCCCTTAGCTCATTTCATCTCCAACCAGCTCATTTGAGCTCAATTCTGTCCATTTGAGCTCAATTTAGCTTCCTATTAGCTCGTTAATTTTATCATTTAAATAAATTACATATTAGCTTAATTAATTCAGCTTGTTACAACTCAAGACCGAATTCCCTAGCTCAAATCAGTTTATTAATTGTTTGCTATCTTTTTGAGCTAGCCGAATTTAATAGCTATGTTTTTAATTAATTATTTTTTTAATTACTATGTTTTGTTGCTTATATGTCTAGTTCAGCTGAATATATTTTGGTATTTAATGTATTTGTGATTCATGTAGGTACAACCGAATGTGGGAATACCATTAAAGATGACTCATGAACGGGCTGGTTCAATGTATGTTCGGGTGCATGCATGACTACCTACAATGAATGGTTGCCTTAAGGATGATACATGAATGGTTCATTACATTGAATAGGAGAGTGCATGAATGTCCATCTACATGCATCGGTTGCTGCCCATTAATCTCCTATGTACTTATTCGGCCAAAAGGCATTTTTTGGAATGTCCATTCACACCTTGGCCGAACCTAGACAAGGCTATTGGCCTCCCATTCATTCACCAGCCACCAAGTCATTTCCTTAAACATGAAGCTGCCCATTGAAGATCCATTCAGCCGAATTTAGAGAAAGCTTTAAGGGATAAATTTATAGATTAGTTTAATACATTTAAAGCTGAATTACTTAGTCTTTAAGTTTGCCCATCTTGTCCATTCGGCTATCATATGAAAACTATAAATAGTTTATTTCTCTTTGTTGTTAGACATCTTGAATATTAAAAACTTGATTGTGAGGTTACCTCCTTTCTTATTTCGTTCGAGTCTCGTTCTTACTTATCTAGCTAGCTGGTGGCGTCAACCCGACTCTTTGAACTTATCACCATTCTGGTGTGGCGTTCATCCATCGTTTTATACCTTTGGTTCATACCTCAATATAGCTAACGGATCAAGGTCCATCTTCGATATTCCATTAACCCACCTTAAGCAATATAAGTCCCGGGGCAATACTCTCTATAGTATTGAATCATTCTTGATACTTAAGTTCACTTTTCCATCTCCATCCTATTTATTAAATATAAACTTTATTTCTTTTCTTATTAAACCGAACCTAAAAAATATCCAAATTTAGCCTATCTTTTGAACCCTTTTAAAAGTCTTCCGCTTAAACTGAAAACAATATTCATCTTAAAACAATTTCGAACGAACTTCTCGTCGATGATCGGGCATCTTAAGTGAACTTGACTCAATCAATCGAGTCGGATCACATCATTTGATATCAGAGCTTGCAAAACGAGGAGCATCGATGTTCGTATCAAGCTCGGAGTAGGTTCGTAACGTGAAAAAAATAAAAAATAAAAATTTCAAGTTGTAAATTTTTTCTTTCTTTGTATTTCATCTATTTTAATTGAAAAAAAGAAAAGAGGAAATTACGAAAAAAAAGAAAAAATGGAGAAAAAAAAAGGAGTACGAAGTAAAAAAAATTCAAAAAAAAAGTGAAGTGTTGGAATTTTTGTTTATTCATTGTTAGTTTCCCTATTCTTCTTATTCTACTTTCTTAAACGCCACATCTTAAACCGAATTTGTTTTTGTTTTAGCCTACCTTACACCATCTCATTATTTCCTTTGTTACCCATTTTTGAAACCGACCCTCAAGCTGTAAATTAAGTCGATACGAGACGAATTATGAAATTGTGAAACGAGGTAGAGTGGTAAAAGGCAAGAGTGAATTACATCAAAAGAAAAAACCAAAAATTGAGTGTAAACATGAGTGCGAGTGAAAATCATTATTTCCTTTTCTAGAGAATTGGTGAGGATTTTGTGGTGAGGTAACTAATTTCCTGTTATTATTCTTTTAACCTTTCTTCTTTCTGTGAAATCATGTCTCAAGAAGAATTCTCTGCCGATGAATTTCAATACTTGGTGAACGAGATGGGTCGAATGTTGGAGGAAAAACTAAGCCCATTAAAAAGACGATTGGACTGAGTGGAGGAAAAGGCCCAACGGAAACAAAATCCACCAAGTCGAGAAATGGAGTCGAGATCATCACGGCGATACACATCCAAAGACTACTCGCTAAGAGATTCTTATTGGGACACCTATTCGTCAAGGAATTTGAGACAAACAGAAGCAAACTCTGAGTTTGAGTCCTTCTGAGATGATAAACGAAAAGGTAGACATGTCTCTACAAGTGCATCAATTTATTCATCTGTGAAGGTTGGCTCACGAAGAGGCGAACGTGTATCAAGATCATCAAAGTACTCAGCCACGGAAGATCTATCACAAGGAGATGATTGTCATTTGTATGAAGAATCCTTTTCTTATTCTCAACAAAAGGCTTCTCATTTTGATGATTTTTTCTTTTCTAATGAAATCGAAACAGCATGTGAAAAAGAAAAAGAAAAATAAAAAGAAATTGCAAAAGAAAAAGAAATCGAAAAAGTGAGAGAAAAAGAAATCGAAGAAAAGAAGTTGAAAAAAAATTGAGATTGAGAAAAAAATTGAAAAAGAAAAAGATGATGAAAAAGAAATGAAAGAAAAAGAGATGAGCGAACCAGAAAAAGTGAGGATTGTCTCCATTAACCAACATATGAGTTTTCCTCATTTGTTTCTTCTCAGGTTTTTGAAGAACCGATTGACAAATTTCAACTTCAATACCTTCCTAATGAGAGGCGATTCCAATTGACCAACGAAGGTAAGATTGAAGGCGAAATCCAACCACAAGTGTTCCAAGATAAGCAAGGTAAGGTATTTTTAGCAATAAAGCCACGACAAACAGTTTTTAAAGTTGTCGATAAAATTTTCGATGACTTAGTTTTTAAAAGATTTCCTTATTTTGATCTGGTTAATTCTTATTCTTCATTTATGGATGATAAACTCCTTCTAAGTGGAAGCATGAGGACTTGTTTCCTTGATTTGTTTTGTGTTGAAAACCCTGTTCATGTTGTTCAAATAAATCAACACACACAAAATAAGATTTTGCATGATAATGACTATCCACGACAAGCGATTAAATTGTCTGATTGCGATGATTTTGTGACTCAATTACCGCTTTGTGAGAGAAATCCTTGAATTTGTACAAACTTGTTTTGATGAATGTAAAGAAGTTTGATTGTTTCATTCTGTGTAAGCACAAATTTTCTTGGTCTGGCATGTTTGATTTAATGAAACCTTTGTTACACCTTGGAATAAGTAATCAAACTCGTGTGTTCAAACCTGGAATTTATTATTTTAGGTTGATATGTGCGGAACTCAAGCATCCTAATTTTTGTACGACAAATTTATGTTTGTTTGATGCTTGGCTTTTGAAATTTAAAGATTCTGATTATAATTTAAAATTGTTCTTTGATCATTTTATGTGGCTGTACATGAAATTCATTTTTCATTTCGAAAAGGTAAGATCAACTCATGTTTCCAAACCTGGTATCGTTACATATGTTCAATATGTGAATAGTGTTTTAGCATGTTCCTTTGAGTCCAACATCCATGGTGACATTACCCTCTTTCAACATTATGAACACAACACTTCGAAAAGTGCAAGTTGTCTTTGTGTTTACCCTTTATTTCAGGTTTCTCAAGGACTGTGTAATGAGCTTCGACTTCAATACCTTTCCAAGGAGAAAAGGATTGCTTTGATCGAAAAAGTTAAAATCGATCTTCAATTTCCTATTTCTAAAGGTGGACAAGGTATGATTTCTGATGCTATGCGACCATCTTTTCCTTATTCGAATGTAGATGAAGTTTTTGAAGACACTTTGAATGCTAAAAATTGCTTGAATCCTATTGTGGTTAATTGTTCGATTTTGCTTGAAGGGAATATACCTGTTTTGGTTGATGATAAGAAGAATTTTGTTTTTGGAAATTGTGATGAATTCGTTGGTGAGAACATAGCCAAACGATAATTGCAAGTTTCAAGTATGCGAAATCATGAATCATGTGAATCTTTTCATTTGCCTATTTGTGATGAAAACTTACATTTCTTGGCTCATTGCTTGCAATTCATTTATTTGAACAATGACTTGTGGAAGCAATTTGAGATGTTTGAATGCTTTTAAACATATCGATCTTTGTTTCGATCATTTGATGAGTTATTGACATGTAAAATGTTTTATTCATTTGATTGTAAGAATGATGTTTTAAATCTGCCCTTTTACATGACTCATGCTTGTCTTGATGCGAGTATGCATGATCTGCATGTTTGTTTTGATAATTTCTTGATGATTAATGGTTGTCCCTTCCTATTGATTCAGTTACCATCTCTACTGCCGAAAATTGTGAGTTCTTTTGCCAAGGCCTATGAGAGACTAATTGTCCCATTTTTCCAAAGAAGATCGCATAAGAAGAAATATTTTGTAGTGAACAAATAGCTCGACCTGAGGACAAGTCATCTTGAAGAAGGGGGAATGACGTGACCAAGTCCCAATCTCCACCAAGCCCCTTCTTGACTCCATTGAGCTCCCAAAGGGACCTATGACTCGATCTCGGTCCAAGTGACTCTAAGAAGCTATTTCAGCTTTATTTCTTAAATTTTGGAAGGAGAATCAGCTCATTGATGATGGAGAAGCTCGAGCCAACTCATTGAAGAATCCATGCACCTTAGTGCAAGCTAATTTTAGCTCAATTTCAGCCCCCTTAGCTCATTTCAACTCCAACCAGCTCATTTGAGCTCAATTTCATCCATTTGAGCTTAATTTAGCTTCCTATCAGCTCGTTAATTTTATCATTTAAATAAATTACATATTAGCTTAATTAATTCAGCTTGTTACAGCTCAAGACCGAATTCCCTAGCTCAAATCAGTTTATTAATTGTTTCCTATCTTTTTGAGCTACCCGAATTTAATAGCTATGTTTTTAATTAATTATTTTTTTTAATTTCTATGTTTTGTTGCTTATATGTCTAGTTTAGCTGAATATATTTTGGGATTTAATGTATTTGTGATTCATGTAGGTACAACCGAATGTGGGAATACCATTAAAGATGATTCATGAATGGGCTGGTTCAATGTATGTTCGAGTGCATGAATGACTACCTACAACGAATGGTTGCCTTAAGGATGATACATGAATGGTTCATGATATTGAATAAGAGAGTGCATGAATGTCCATCTACATGCATCGGTTGCTGCCCATTAATCTCCTATGTACTTATTCGGCCAAAAGGCATCTTTTAGAGTGTCCATTCACACCTTGGCCGAGCCTAGACAAGGCTATTGGCCTCCCATTCATTCACCAGCCATCAAGTTCATTTCCGTAAACATGAAGCTGCCCATTGAAGATCCATTCAGCCGAATTTAGACAAAGCTTTAAGGGATACATTTCTAGATTAGTTTAATACATTTAAAGCCGAGTTACTTAGTCTTTAAGTTTGTCCATCTTGTCCATTCGGCTATCATATGAAAACTATAAATAGTTTATTTCTCTTTGTAAAAAGGTTAGACATCTTGAATATTAAAAACTTGATTGTGAGGTTACCTCATTTTTTATTTCGTTCGAGTCTCGTTCTTACTTATCTAGCTAGCTAGTGGCGTCAACCCGACTCTTTGAACTTATCACCATTCTGGTGTGGCGTTCATCCATCGTTTTATACCTTTGGTTCATACCTCAATATAGGTAACTGGTCAAGGTCCATCTTCGATATTCCATTAACCCGCCTTAAGCAATATAAGTCCTGGGGCAATACTCTCTATAGTATTGAATCGTTCTTGATACTTAAGTTCAGTTTTCCATCTCCATCCTATTTATTACATATAAACTTTATTTCTTTTCTTATTAAACCGAACCTAAAAAATATCCAAATTTAGCATATCTTTTGAACCCTTTTAAAAGTCTTCCGCTTAAACTGAAAATAATCTTCATTTTAAGACAATTTCGAACGAACTTCTCGTCGACGAGCGGGCATCTTAAGTGAACTCGACTCAATCAACCGAGCCAAATCACGTCAATTGTCGACACACTTGGGCTTTATTGTCAAGACAGTTCGTACTATTGTACTATCACTTATGAGTCATCAAGAATGAGGGCATATCAGAAATTTCAAATCCCACCGTTTGATCAAAAGTGACCTAGCTGTCTGATCTGTCTGAGCGAGCACAATTCTCATTGGACATATTTATTCTCGCCAGCTTTATATCCCTTCACAGAAGTCACGCCTTTCCATCTTCTTCCGCTACTGGAAAGAAAAGGCTGTTGGATATCATTGATATAGAGGAGATTAGGTGAAATGCCTATGAAAACGTTGCAATTTACAAGGAAAAGACCAAATGATGGCATGAGAGAATTATTTTGCAGTGACAATTTATCGCAGTCAACAAGTTTTATTATTCAATTCTAGACCAAAATTGTACCTAGGTAAATTGTGCTCACGTTGGTCTGGACCTTTCAAAGTTGTCGAAGTATTTCCTCATGGTGCAGTTGGAACGACGAAAATGTGCAAGTGTACACAATCACAACAAGTAATAAAGTGACAAGTAAATGTTGAGTTATCGTACCCACAGGGACTGTGAAAAGAATTATTTATGAATACTATTTAAAACACCTTAGTGAAGAAAAATATTTTGTTTGATGAGGGTGATTAAAACTAAGATTTTAAACTAAGTGAACTAAATAAATAAATCTCAAATGCACGATTTCAAAATACGATTTTAATCAAGATGACATAATTGTGTTAGATTAATTACATTTCTTAACTTAGAGTTATTAAACTCATGTTTATATTGTTACGATAAGTTCACGACAACTCAATAATTTGCTAACTTATGAACATACTCACTACCAAAATCCATTTATCTCTTGACTATATCTCTATGTCAATTCAACCGATTAAACAAATCTTAATAGGCGAATATGTTATTGCATATACATACTTATTAAACCGAAATAATCTCTTGTACATATCCCTATGTCAATTCAAACAATTAACTCGATTTAATAAGCACATAAAAGTCTATGTGAGGTAAAAAAGTATCCTTACCTTGAAGCAATTTAATCACAATAATCTTGCAAGTTATGCAAGGCAAATGTATCGTCAGATACCGTTGCTAATCTAACCCTCAGCTACCTTAGATGATTAAACATACACTGATTAATTACTATGTCCATTAATTACAATTTCAATCCGTTTAAATAATTAATTCATTAGTTACCTAACAATTGTAATGCAAGAATAACTTAGTCATCATTTTACTTAATCAAGCAACTTACCGAGGCCTATAACAACATAAACACAATTTCAATAATTTTAAAAAACAAAATGCAATCAACATAAAACAAATTAAATTCAAGCTAAATTGATTAAATTAACCATTCCAGCAACATAAATATTCATAGATATGTTGAGCATAACAATAAAAATTAAAGAGATAGGGAATAAGAATCAAATCCGGTGTTTTTTCGTGGCTTAACTAGTTGCTCCGTTCTTCCTTTTACATTGTCCTCATTGACCAAGGCTACTATGAAAACTTAATTCCAACTCCAAATAGCTGATGAATGCCCCTTTCCCAAGAGGAGAAATCGGAAAGAGAGCAAGGGAATTTTGGAATTGAAAAGAAGAGAGAAAGTTGAGAGAAGAGAGGAAAGATGTGAATGCTTGAGGTGTGTTTCTCAAATGACCAGCCTAAGGGGGTTTTTATAGCTGAGGAGGGCTGCTAAAAATAGCTAAAATTATCAGCCAAAGAGCCCTCCCTTGGCCGGCCACACATGTGACAAGGTTGATAGTTTCAACTTTGCTAATTTAGGCTTGGGGCAAATCTATAAAGCCACCAATTGTGGAGGGGTTTGAATGCAACTTGAACAAGTATTCAAGGGCCTCTTTGCAAGCTTAAATAATAAGCTAATAAGCTGATTTGGGTCAGCTTTTGTGACTGTTTTTGGGCTGTCCATTTCTTGGTTGGTTCGATTCACTCGGTTCAGTTCAACTGGACCACTTTTTCATAATTAATTAATAATAATTTATTAACCCAAATTAAATTGGATATAAATTAAAATTAATTATATTATGAATTAATACATATAATTTTGGACCGTCTTAGGCTGAAATTTAGTTCACCTTGATACTTCAAATTGCTTCTCGGTTTTGTGCTTCTAGCAGTGTCTGCTCAGCCATTTTTCGCCCTTTGTGCAAATCTGTCGGAAATAACCAAAATTCATCAAAATTTAAGTGCACTTTGTTTAAAAATTAATTATTTTTTCGACAAGAATTTTATCGAAACTGTATGATTTTAAGTTAAAAAGGGCGTGTAAAAATGTGTAAATTTTTGTGTTTTTAGCAGTCACAATCAGGGATTTACATGATGGATTCCAGTTCAAAGTGAATGGACTGCGATTGAAACACTATTTTAGGAATATTAATCAAAAGCAGACAAAGACCGTTAAATTGGTCAAAAAATTTTAATTTTTATAGGAATTATCATTATGTGATTTTATTTTATTGTTTTTGTTCAAGTTTGTTTTACCTTTTTCTTTTTTTTTGCAAAATAATTAGGTACCATTGTCGACGCACTTGGACTTTATTGTCAGCGCAGTTACTATTGTACTACCACTTATGACTCAACAAGAATGAGGGCATATCAGAAATTTTAGATCCTAACGTTTGATTAAAAGTGACCTAGTCGTCTGATTTGTCTGAGTGGGCGCAATTCTCATTGGACATATTTATTCCCGCCAACTTTATATCCCTTCACAAAAGTCACGCCTTTCCATCTTCTTTCACTACTGGAAAGAAAAGGCTATAGGATATCACTGAACTAGAGGAGATTAGGCGAAATGCTATGAAAACGCTACAATTTACAAGGAAAAGACCGAACAATGGCATGATAGAATTATTTTGTAGCGACAATTTTTCACGGGTCAACAAGTTTTATTATTCAATTCTAGACTAAAATTGTACCCAGGTAAATTACGCTCACGTTGGTCTGGACCTTTCGAAGTTGTCAAAGTATTTCCTCATGGTGCAGTCACAATCAGATATTTACATGATAGACACCGGTTCAAAATGAATGGATAGCGGTTGAAACACTATTTTGGAAATATTAATCAAAAGCAGGTAGAGACCATTAAATTGGTCAAAAAATTTTAATTTTTATTGAATTTATCATTAGGTGATTTTATTTTATTATTTTTGTTCAAGTTTGTTCAAGCTTTTTCTTTTTTTGGAAAATAATTAGGTACCATTGTTGACGTACTTGGGCTTTATAGTCAACACGGTTCATACTATTATACTATCAATTATGACTCATTAAGCATGAGGGCATATCAGAAATTTTAGATCCCACGGTTTGATCAAAAGTGACCTAGTTGTCTGATCTGTCTGAGCGAGCGCAATTCTCATTGGACATATGTATTCCCGCCAACTTTATATCCCTTCACAAAAGCCACGCCTTTCCATATTCTTTTATTACTAGAAAGAAAAGGCTATTGGATATCACTGAACTAGAGGAGATGAGTCGAAATGCCTATCAAAACACTGCAATTCACAAGGAAAAGACCAAACGATGGCATGACAGAATTATTTTGCAGCGACAATTTATTGCGAGTCAACAAGTTATTATTCAATTCTAGACTGAGATTGCACCCAGGTAAATTGCGCTCACGTTAGTCTGGACCTTTCAAAGTTGTCAAAGTATTTCCTCATAATGTAGTCACAATTAGAGACTTACATGATGGACACCAGTTCAAAGTGAATGGATAGCGGTGGAAACACTATTTTAGGAATATTAATGAAAAGTAGGCAAAGACCATTAAATTGGTCAAAAAATTTTAATTTTTATTAAATTTATCATTATACGATTTTATTTTATTTTATTTTTTTGTTTTTGTTCAAGTTTGTTTTACCTTTTTCTTTTTTTTTTCCAGAATAATTAGGTACCATTGTCGATGCACTTGGGCTTTACTGTCAACGCAATTCGTACTATTGTACTATCACTTATGAGTCATCAAGAATGAGGTCATATAAGAGATTTCAAATCCCACCATTTGATCGAAAGTGACCTAGTTGTCTGATCTGTCTGAGCTGGCGCAATTCTCATTGGACATTTTTATTCCCGCCAGCTTTATATCCCTTCATAAAAGTCATGCCTTTCTATCTTCTTTCACTACTGGAAAGAAAAGGCTATTGGATATCACTGAACTAGAGGAGATTAGTCGCAATGCCTATGAAAACACTGCAATTTACAAGGGAAAGGTCAAACGATGGCATGACAGAATTATTTTGCAGCGACAATTGATACGACCCGCCCTTGGGAACGGCCATTGCTTCAGCCTACAAGCGAGGCTCGTTAGCTCAATCTTATTTTGTGGAGCTTCATTTAGCTCGTTTCCAGCTCCTTTCAAGCTCAATGAGCTCGAACTAGCTCAATTTCATTAAGACCTTATTATAGTAGCTGAAATAATTATTTGAGTCATTTAATTAGATTATTACAGCTCAATTAATATTCATTATTTATTTGGTTTAAAATCTGGACAAATTTAATTATGCATGTTAATTGAGTTATAATTATATGTTATTAATTTGTCTTAATTTCTACACTCATTAATATGTTTTTTATGCATGTTTTAATGTGTCAATTTTATTACATGTTTTCATTATGTCCTAACGTGGCGAATTTAATGTGCATAATTTTGTGTCATTTGTCGCCAAATTAATGTGTTTAAAATGTATTTGATTTATTGAATAAAGTTTGTTGTAGGTACATCACATTTGGACGTCCTTGGTGCATGAATGAATTAAAAGAAGATACATGTAAGGGGACGGCACATGCATGTTTGGGGAATTAAATTTGGTCATTGTTTGAAGTATCCTAGGTGACCATTCGCCAAAGAAGCTATGGTTTCCTACTCCCAAGTTGACCATTCAAATGACTTTTAAATTATTTTCACATTCTTGGATTCATCTTGGTGTTCTATTCTATATGTTCACATTCCATGACTCTTCAAAGTCGAGTTTTCACACCTTGATGGTCGCTCATTACCTCCTTTAATTGTTGATCACTTTTCAACAAAAGTTGCCAATTAATTGAGCTTGTTTAAGTCCATTAACCGAACCTAGCTGCTGCCATGCATCTTTCCAAGCTTCTAAGTTCATTGCTCATTCTAGAAGATGGCCATTGGAGCTCCATTCAGCTGAATTTAGTTAAGCACATTAAAGGAATTCATTTGCTTAATTCTTAAGCATTCATATGACTATTCGACTAGCCTAGTCTTTATCTATAAATAGTTGTTAAATTCAATTTGTAAAGGACTTTTTGACATTTTAAGTAACGAATTGCTACCAAATTTGTGAGGCATTTTCTCTCAAATTTCGTTCGAGACCCGTAAGACTTATCTAGCTTCTAGTGGCATCTTTCCGAGTCTTTCTTTCGAACTTATCACTCCCCAACCCGAGTGTGGCATTCACCATTGATACCTTTGGTTCATACTTTTCTAAGTATTGGGTCAAGGTCCTTATCACCCCAATTCCAATTCATTTAGGTCCTATAAGTTTCGGGTCGACACTCTTTTTAGTGTTGGTTCTTTCTTAACCTTTTTGAACCATTACCATTTCGTACCAAATCCCATACCATTTCGTACCATTTTTTTGAATACCAAATCGCACCAAAACTAAAGACCATTCTTGAATTATTCCTAAACCGAACTCAACCAACCTAATCATACCATTTAGACTTAAACCAAATTCCACAACCTACTTTGAACGAACCTACCTTACCTCTTTGAACTTAATTACATTTTCTCTTCTTCTTTTCTAATACACTTCTACGTTTACGATCGGGAACTAAACGACTCGGGTTCAACTACTAAACCGAGATCGTATCAACAATTTATCACGGGTCAACAAGTTTTATTATTCAATTCTAGCTTGAGATTGCACCGAGGTAAATTGTGCTCACGTTGGTCTAGACCTTTCAAAGTTGTCGAAGTATTTCCTCTTGGTGTAGTCACAGTCAGAGGTTTACATGATCAACACCAGTTCAAAGTGAATGGACAACGGTTGAAACATTATTTTGGGAATATTAAGCAATAGCAGGAAGAGACCATTAAATTGGTCTAAAAATTTTAATTTTTATTGAATTTATCGTTATGTGATTTTATTTTTATTTTTTTATTTTTGTTCAATTTTGTTTTACCTTTTTCTTTTTTTTGCAGAATAACTAGGAACCATTGATGATACACTTGGGCTTTATTGTCAAAGCAGTTCACACTATTGTACTATCACTTATGGCTCATCAAGAATAAGGGCATATCAGAAATTTTAGATCCCACCGTTTGATCAAAAGTCACCTAGCCGTCTGATCTGCCTAAGCGGGCGCAATTCTCATTGGATATATTTATTCCCGCCAGCTTTTTATCCCTTCACAAAAGTCACGCCTTTTCGACTGTAACACTTACATAGCAACCATTTTTATTCACTTTCTCTTCCCCAAGCTCGTACCTTTAGAACTTTAAAATGTCTTCACTCAGAAAAATATGGCAAGAACAAGAAGGACAAGGAAAATGATGCTGAGAAAGAATCTGATCAGAACATTGTCACTGCACCCCAGTTTGTGGGTGCAAGTACTGATAATTTGGAGGGAGATGGAGCTAGACCGGCGAAAGCTACAGAAGAAGCAACCGATAATGCCGGGGCAGAGCTGGAACCTGAGGAGCAATCTGAGGACCATTTGAAGCCCAATGAAAAGAAGAGAAAGTGCTCCAAAGATAAAAAGTGCGAGGAGGAGAAAAAGTGGAGGAAGAAGAAACGTCGTGCAGCCACATCTATGACTGGGGAAAATTAAGTTAGTTTAGTTTCATTTTTTTAGTTGTAGTGTTCATCCATTGCACGTAGCTGTAATTTTTATTTTGGTAGTACACATTATCGTTGCATTTCTATTGTCATTGCATTTTAATTTTAGTGCATTGAAGACAATGCAAACTTTAAGTTTGGGGGAATGCATATGGGGTTCGAAAATACACTCACATTTAAAATTTTTTTTTTGAGTTTAATGAAACATGCAAGGTTTATTTGTGGTTAATGCAAATGTGTTTGAAATTTTGTTACATTCGATGTTTAATTCTTGAATCATGTGAATTATCAATGAATGAGTTGGATAAATTTGACTAAATATTGTATCTTCAATTCTTTGATGAATGATTTAGGTTGCATTACTAATGGATGACTAGTAGCATTCCTTGAATCTTGAATGAATCTGCCTTTTACAGCTACTTATATATATATACTTATGAATAAAAGACACTCCAAAGTGGGTGTATTGTGAAATGTTAAAGAGGGAACACTCTAAATCAAGCATTAGAAAAATGAATTTGGCCAAAGGCTGTCGCTGCATGAATGTGTGTCGGTGCAATTACACACTCCATTGTTACTTCTCAGGAATAAGGGTACAGTAATGCAACGATATCCCTTATTCCCAAAAAAAAAGAAAAAAAGAGACATATATTTATGATCTTCATAGATACTTAGTATTGTACAATAAATGTTATATGGGTAGATAGAATTTAGGATTTGAAGCATGATGCTAGTTTCAATGAAGTAGGAATCTTATTCATTCATACTTATGTATTGTTGATGCAATATTCTATCATCTAAATATTACTCATTCATTGGGATTTTAGGTGGTTTAAGTTGCTAGAATGATCATTTGCCTTAGTGAATTCTTGTGTAGCCTTGCTAGTTTCTGTTTTACTTGAGGACAAGTAAAAACTCAAGTTTAGATGTGTGATAGTATTAGAAAGAACATATGTTTTCTCCCTACTTATTGGTTAATTTGTCCCCATTTAGTTATTTTTAGCACATATTTTAGCATTTCCAGTTCAGTAAATTTCATTTTATAATTCAATGGATCTTAGCCTATTTATCCTTAATATTGTCATGTTTTGGTATCGATGTCGCTACATGAGTATTTCTAGATTGCGCCCAGAATTGTTGCCGTACCTAACAGCTGTCTAGGTAAGAACAAAAATGTGTGAGCTGTCTAGTTTGGTATAATCAACTCGTACATACAGAGGCAACATGATTTTGATGAAAGGACACCTGTGCTATTTGGAAGAATATAAAATATACTCACGTGAAAAGGAAAAAAAAGGGGAGGCTTTTTGGGGCGTATTATCTTCTTTAACCTATCTTTTGAAGCTTTTCAGCTATGGCGGCTTAAGTCTCCTATGGGTGAACCGACATGAAAGGGAAGCAGATTAACTCCTGACAAAGAGCCCTGAGTGCGACACTAGAGGGAATGGAGAGATTCAAGTTGAGATTGTCTAGGAATAGTATTCTCTACTTGTTTCTTTTATATTTCTTTTCTAAATGATGGTGATTACTTTCTATTTCATGTTTGTACAGAAGTACACATGATTTCTGGGTTAAATGTTATTTTATTCAATCTTGCTTTTACTGTTTAATCTTCGGGTTTGAATTTTTTTAGCATGGAAGTGTTATTGTAACACCCTAAACTCGACCTAGACGTTATGGTCGAATTTGGCATGTCACATTGAAGTGTTTTTTGAAAATTAGACTTGTTGGTAAAAATTTGTTTCCAAATTTAAAAACCTCTTTGTTAGTGTTTAACAAAACATCTTGCCAAAACGATTGCTTTGTTGTCTGCTATTGTTATAATAAGTTGATCTAAAAATCACGGAAGCTTTTGAAACTCTATTGTTTAAATTTTGTGTCTTTGAAAACAATAATTATTTTGAAAGTTCGTCCTCTCCTAAACTAGCAGTTTAAAATAAGTAAAAAACCAATTAAAAATTTAAACAAACGTAAAGGCCTTATTACATAGACAAAACCCAACATAAGCTTTAAATTTAAATAAAAGCAAGTGTAGCAAAGCTACAGTTGTGTGGCCACCTCCGAGTTCCTCGCAGCACCAAATCGCCTAAGGCTGAGGATTACCTGTACATTTAAAAGGAAAAAGTGAGTTTACAATAACTCAGTGTGTAATCCCCTATCAGTCAAACAATATACAACATGCAAGAATCTAGGCTCGAACCCTATTCAAGAATAAGATGCAGTGTGGGCCTTAGCCCAATCTCGTAATAAAGGTAGGCCTTAGCCCAATACAGTAATAGTACAGTGCAATAATGCAACCAATCCCAATCCAGCCAACACACCACTTCGTACCACCAACACACCATGTGGGGATAAAATCGACCCACCCAGCCAACACACCAATATTGCAGCAAAGCTGCCAGTAACAATATATTTCCTCCATAAAGTATCCCAACCCCATGTAGTATGTCATGTCATAAATAATACATGTATGCAGAATGTTATACTCAACCATAGCCATACATATCATCGAGCAAATCAGTTATACATAACATAGGGTCATATCAGTCATTTCATCTCCTACGGGTATAACAGTCATTTTACCTTATGGGGGTATTTCGGTCATTTTACCCTATGGGGGTATCTCGGTCATTTTATCCTATAGGAGTATTTCGATCATTTTACCCTATGGGGGTATTCCGGTCATTTTACCCTATAGGGGTATTTCAGTCATTTATTAACCTCTCAAAAGGTCCGCAGTCGCCTCGAATGACTTAGATAACCTAAATGGTCAAAATAATGTAAATGGGCCCAAACGTTCGTGCGGCCCGTTCAGTCCAGAATTCGCCACGACTAAGGGATCTATAACGCCCAGTCTAGTATTTGCCACAATTCGTGGATTTCATCTGTGTGGGGCCCATGAGCCCATTGAGCCCACACGGCCCATTTCGGCCCAACGTGGTCCATTACGGCCTAAGCCCATGAAAATGCTCATGGATGCCTCTACAGTCTATCGCCCATGTTTCGCGGGTTGGGCTTACCACACGAGCGATTGCACGCCTATGTGGTCTCAAACGCCGTATTTTTGCCTTTTCAACTTTTTGCTATTTTACGATTGCAATGGGGTGTTTACACACCTGTTTACGAGAAGAGCGCAAATCTCCATGTACCCTAACCTAGATTTAATCGAGACCCAAAGTTAGTCCTTTAATCATTAGGGTAAAACACCCTCTTATTGACACTAAATCCAAAACATCATCCTTACCTTGCTTGAAAGAGGGCGACTTTACCCCTCCGAGACCGCCAACCAAAAGTTGTCACACACTTATCGATTATCTGCACCACAAACAATGATCTCAAACTACGTTAGGACATATAAGTGGCCTCAAACCGCGAACGATATCCTAAAGGAACATAGTCAGCATACGGCTTAAACCCAAAAGTCAGGTAGCATATTACCTTTTTGAACTTTGAGGACAAGGGTTGCGACTACTGCAAACCACATACAATCCATCACTCCTCGAAGGAAACCCTAAAACCGCAACGAGTAACACCTTAAAATGAACGAATCAACAGTCGGTAATCAAAGAACAAAAAGAAAATTATTTTGATTTTAAGAAGAAAAGAAGAGAACATGTTTAATCAAAAGTGAAGAGTATAAACACTTTACCGATAGTCAGAAACACTTGTAGCACTGAAAACAACAAGAAGTAGCGGAGAAAAGCTCAGCGTAGAGAGTGATACAATCAAAAGGGAATATTCAGCTAGATGATAAAAGAAAGAAAAAGGGATGGAAAATCAAAAGCCGATAAATGAAAGAAAGAAAGAAAGAATTCAGTAGAGGAGGAAACCCAAAATACTATTCGGCCAAAACAAAGAAAACGATAAAAGATAAAAGGGAAGAGCAGTAAAAGAAAACCCGAGAGGTACACCAAGTCTTAGCAAAATTCGGCAACAAAAGCAAAAAGTGAAAAGATTGCTGACCGAAACCGAAGCAGAGAGAGAAAACAACCCCTCAAAACCCTAAAATCAATTATCCTAGTGCCTAATGTACAAATTCAGCACACACACTCCTCAACACCCCATTTCCACGATTTTCTCCTAAAATCTCTCCCCTTATCCCTCCTTGAATCACTCCACCAATTTCTCTTCAACTCCCCCAACAACTCTATTCAAATTTCATTCAAACTCCCCTTAGCTGTGTTTCAGTCCAACTCCACTACCTACACAGCTCAAGTAGTAAAATAAATACTCCATTGCACAACCCAGGACTTGAACCTCAGACCTTCCAGTTACACAACTTGCCACCTTGCCACTAGACCACAAGCTATTTTTGTGTCATAAAAAAGCACTATTATTTACAAGGCCTATATGCCAATGTCTAGATTCATTTAAGAGCAAAACTAAAAATATTGCAGAAGCCAATACTTGAACCCAGGCCCCTCAAACACTCCTATACACACCCAAATCACTTAGCCATTAAAGCAAACAAGCAATCAGTGTCCAATCATGCAAAAATTAAAGACTTAGATTTTTGGGGCGTTACAGTTATTACGGTTACTGACACTGGAAAGTGCAGCGACAACTCAAGCTAACAAGCATGACAATGGAAGTTGCTTGAGGATTAGAGGAATTTAATCCACTAGTTCTTAATAGTGTTCCATTTCCATCATCGGAAGATGTGGTTAATGTGCATGTTTAAGTCTTAGTTAAGCTTGGTAAGATATTCATTGCAATTTAATGCATCGACAATCACCTATCCTTTTATACCTTGTGAGCACTTAGTATTCTGTTGAATATTCACGTTAGGGATCCCAGTTTATCATTATCATATTTTATCTTTTTTTTTTCAAGTTATTACTTTGACAACTACTATCACAATTTATCTCGTTTCTATCTATTTATTACACTGACATTGATAGACAAAAGACAACCATCCTCATGGGATCGATATCCGACAGACTCATATATGTCTACTATATTTGCATCGACAGTGTACACTTGCACATTATTGTTGTGACGTTAAACTGTCGATCAACCATCATTGGAATTTCATATCATTATATAGCCATTATCAAATCGATGTCAAACGATGTATGAGCATGGGCCATTATTCATTTGAGTAACATTGTCAATTTCGATACCATTCAATACAATACAACACAATACAATATGTATCATAAACCAATAATATTCGAATATGTCATGAGCATGATGAAATTGAAAAAGGTTCCTACCCAAACCATCTGCTACACACCAAGAGTTCCCCAGAACCCGTCTGCCAAACTCTAACGTTTGTGAGCAGAGCTCGATGTGGTAGAAACCACCATATAACTTAAAATGAAAAAAATCTACCGTATAACATATAATGCGATAAAATCGCCAATCCTCTCGGTACTCCAGGTGTAGTGCACTGACTACGTATAAATGCGGACTTAATAAGCCATCAGAACTCCACAAAACTCCTCTGTCATCCACATAATCCCAGCCCATGCACAAGCAATATGTCATACTATCTCATACATAGCCATAAATCAATACTTTAAAATTTAATTGGAATTTTCAACATATGACCTCAATTATCAAATACTTTCAGTGAATGGAAATGATATTCCAACTTTCAATTTACCATAAAATGGTATCATTCAACAAATCACAATTTCATGTTCATACAACTTTTCTTTGTGTGCATGTATAGCAGTCTTTCGAACATATCATAACAAATCACTTTTACAAATAAATCATGCATAAGCCTTATTTTCATTCATAAACATACTATACATACAACCAATAGAAACATTGCTACCATGCGAAACAATTAGGACTCGAAACGTACCTGATTCGGCCACTTACAAATTAATTACTTAGCTAATTAAGCCAAGCCCAATCAGAAAGCTAAATTATCAATTAAATCATAATAATTATCATTACCAATCAAGTTATTGAGTTTATAACCCACACCTTATTTTATGTTTTTTTGCAGCACACTAGTGAATCTTGCGGTTCTTCTAATAAACTTTAAAACAAACCTAAATTAAATTAAATTAAAAAAATTAGTATAGAACTCAATTAATACACCTCTTAAACAATCCCTAAACACCCATTTATGGGTTTGATCCAATCGTCACAAATACTCCTATTTATCGAATCCAAACTAGATAGATTTATTACATTGTTTGATGCGAATTGTATGCGCTAACGAATTTTGACTTTACTATTGATTTGGAGCGTTCGGGTCAGCACCTAAAAAATTTTAATACTGGAAAACCAGTAGGTAATCTTGATTAAAATCCTTTACTTAATCAATCCATAACCTTTTCCCAAATCTATGTCAAAACAACAACCTAGTTTACGATTACCCACACTTACGCTTCCTGAATTGTTAGATCCGAATTTCCCTATTTAACATTTGGTTAAAGGCTACTTAGGAGGAGTTCAAGAACCCCAAATCATGTTGGAAGAAGATAGGAAAGAATTAAAGAAAAACAGCCTCCTTTCCTGCCCATAATGCGCGACCCGTGCACCACCACCCGCATTGGCTAGTTTGGGGCTGATTTAAAATCACTTTTGAGATCAATTAAAAATCTTGAAAAATACCCATTAAATATTTAAAAATCCCACAAATTACAGATCTGAAAAATTGGGTTTTTAACTCACAAGAGTCATCAAGAAATTGAAAGAAAACAAGAACTTACACAAGCTAGGTGAAAGGGGCGGTAGTAGAGTTCTTTTAGGGCATCAATGGAGGCTGATCTTGAGTGCTAAAATTTCAGAATTAAGGCTGGAAATTTTATGATAAAATTACAGCAAGAAGAGGAAAATAATGGTGCAAGAACCCATTGCAAAAAGAAAAGAAATTGATGGTGAATCTTGGTGGCTTGGGTGGTGGCACACAAGGGAAGAAAGAAAGAAAATTGAATAGAAAAGAGGAGAGGAAGAGGGTGACCGGATAGGGTAGGGAAATTTTGACTTAAAGGCTGAAAAAAACAAGAAAACATTGTATTTATGCCTAGGGCTCAAGGGTATGGACAGCACACATTTTTAAAAAATAAGGGATTTTGCAAAACTTAATTATTTTGCTAGGGAAAAGATTTATACTTGGGACCTTAATCTAATTTCCATACTTCCTTATTCTTCCTTTAACAACTAGGCCAATTACTCATACTTGAAATAATTTGGCACTATTTATTTTAAAAACAACGTGTGTCACATACTAGGGTTTGAGACAAAATTTGCAAAATAATAAAAATGGTGCGATAAAAGGGATTTGAACTTGGATTTCAAGGAACGTTTCACTAACACTTATCCAATGAACCAATATCTTATTTATTTCCTAAAAACGCATTGGTAATCTAAAAAATTAGGGCATGACCACTCTCTCTTGATTCACAAACCCGATTCTACTAACCCCTAATTTTTGGGATGTTACATAAGGCCAATTCCATGACTTGGACAAACTTGCAATCCCATTCTGAACACGTTCTTATCAATTATTCAAATATGCTCTTAATAAAATATTTCCCCTTCTTAGAAACCTCAATTCGTTTGGAATTCATCAAGAACAAGTCATCTTTGTGAACTGACTTGGTCCACTTGAAGATCCTTATTTTGTCACGATTTACTCTTTCTTTTTCTACACTCTCAAACCTACTAGAACATTGGTATGAATGAAGTCGCCACACTCCAGGATGGTGAATGGGATGATAAGACAATGGACACCAGAAACTAGGTTAAGTTTGATAAGTTCAAATTTTAGTTCAATGAATAACCTGAGAGAAAATTCTCATAAAGAAAAGTTTTAATATTCAAAATGAAGTTTAACCTCACAAATTTCCAATTACATGTTTTATTGATATGAGTCTCAAGGCCAAATTTCAGACCTATGGATGTGATGGGCTCACACTACCTCAAGGCCTAATAGCAATGTCAAAGGCCAAGTAAATGAAATTAGGATTCGATCAAAGACAAGATTTGAGGACGAATCTTTTCAAGGAAAGGGGGAATGATACATGCACAAATGGGGTGAAATTTATTAAATTCCATTCACCGAAGTTGCCAATTTTCAAGCTTGGGAAATTAGCATACTTGCAATGACTTTTTGGATGGGATCTTGGCGTTTCTGGGTTGAGATGTCTTTCAAATATGGCATCGAGATGTTCACACTAACGATTAACATGTTCAAACAAAGCATTAAATCAGATTTATGATCTTAGGAAAGTTTATGTATGATCGAATTTAATGTTGATCATTCCCCCTTGGACGTGCACGAACACTTAGCCATTGAAAAAGTTTTGATTCATCTTGAGCAATTAAAAGGCTTCTAAAATCCATGCATATGCATTAAATTGAAAGGTCCCTTAATGTACTCCATTAAATGGCTGAAATTATGAGGCACATTCTCCTTGATTGTTCATGAGTTCTTCCTCATTAAGAAATGCATGAAGACATGTACTTGGCCCTCCATACGATCAGTCACATGTATCTTCATTGAAGGCTGGTTTATGAAGATTCTAAATGCTTCCTTTGTGCATGCATTCGGTTAAATTGAAGAGACATTCATGGTACACTAATAGTCACCTACATCGAATATAAATAGGTATCACTTGGCATAATTCCATTCACAATTTGACTAAGACACATATCCTAGACTCACAAGCATAAATACATAGAATTATCACACTCATACACATATGAACAAATGACACACTTATCCATCAAATTAACACACAAATATATATAAAGTAAATAACATGATAATATTCCACATGAACCAAATGTGAGCTTATAACACAATTCATGATGAACGTAAAAACATATGAAACATATAAATATGATGCAAGAAAAAATCCATGGGTTAAATTAAATGCAACTTATTAAAATGAAAACCTAACTAAAAGTCCTTAGAATTGGCCCAATGATTAATTAAGCCCATCAAAATGTTCATCCAACTCTTGGATCAACATTTGTTATGGTCTTGGCCCAATTAAGACATGGTTCATTTCAGCTTGTTCACAACATCCACACATTAGGCTTATAAGCATGTCATTGACTTGCTTGGTGTCGCGTGTGAAATGATATGCGATTTGTGCAAGTATACACTATGGATCGAGTAATAAAGTGATGAGTGAGTATCGTTCCCACAAGGATTGGATTGAGGCACAAAAGTGGTCAAGTTATTACAATAAAATGCGAGTAATGTTATGGTAAAAACAATGATAAGTATGCAGTGGCAATTAAAGGAATAATGATGTATATGATATGTGGAATTAATAAATACTTGGAAATGCTATGGAAAAGTAATTACTACGGGCATTATGAGAATTGCTACGGGAATATTATGTAAATAATCAAGTAAATAACTAAGAATGATATGGTAAAGATACTTTGGCAAATACTAAAGGACGATGTTGATTTGGAAGGCTGGGATTACTAAGAATCTACCCTTATTGTCAGTAATGCCTCGGCAAAATCATACTCAGTTTACTGCTCAAAAGAGTTCTAAAATGGTCTGCTTCTTTCGAGAGCAAAACCTTAAGTTACCTTGCCTGTGTCTATAGGCCTTAATACGGTACCCTATTTTAGTTTCCTTCTGTATGAACACTGCTCTATGTCTAGAGTCTGCTACAAGTGTTAGTCAAGTACTTGCTGATATCATTCAATTTCGATCCAACTAATCCAACATTTTCAAAATTAAATTAGTTTATGGGCATGCACAATCGTCTATGTCTAGGGATTAAACGCATACAACTTGGAAATAAAACAATTGAATGAAACAATAAATTGAATCAGATATATGCTTCAACCATTAAAGAAAATAAAAGTTTCACCATGTATTCCCAACCTGATGAGATTTAGCTCATGGGTTGGCACATAAAATTCAAAACCAAAATAACATCCAACACCATTTTCATCATTCAATTCACGGAAGAACAAAGTAAGAAATACGAAAGACTTTAGGAAGACAACTTTCACGTGTCTAGTTCACACTTCAGTAACATTGTGTCCTACGATGGCTGAGAGGGACTGCTTTCATCTTCCTCTTTTCGTCTCTACTCAGCTTCTACCTTCTATTTTTGCTTAAGGCTTTCCACCCTTGTTCATCATTTAAGTTTTCCTCCTTTGGCTTTTTATAGCTTTTTTTTCCTAGGGTAAATCCAACAACCCATGTTTATCTTCTTCTCTTTTTAAAATTTTTTTAAACAACTTAAGATTATCTTCTCCTTTTTAATATTTTTTCTTGGACAAAATCCAACAACCCAAGATTATCTTCTTCTCTTTTTTAAGTAGATTTTTTTGGTACAAGTATAATTGGGCTGAAACTGGTTTGTGTTGAGTGTTGACTCGATCTTTCTGAAATTGTCATGACATTCATTCTAATAAAATGTCCAACCTTTTGCCCTGGCAAACCTTCACTCTTTTATTTCTTGTTCCTCAACCTACACTTGCCAAACCACCAAACACAACCCTACCACAAGCAATTAAAAGTACCTAATAAGTAAACACAGCTCAAGCTCCTCATGCAGTGATAAAAAATACTAGTAAAATGTCCTAAAATGCTACTAAATGTACCTAAGTACAAGCAATTGACTAGGTCTAAAGCATAAAATATAACTCTTCTTAACAAAGATTGATTCAGCTAGTGTGCACAGAATCACATCATGAATGAAGGTTTCTGAATAAGTGAAAACAAATAGTTAGTACTAATTTGAAAAATAAAGATAAAAATCGAATGGAAATCAAAAGAAAGATTAAGGGAAGGTTCAACCAGTCACGAACAATGAAGAATCAAGTATATGAAAGTGATTTGAACTGTTCTTAGATGAAAAGAAGATATCGACTTAAAATTTAAACAAAAGAAACAAAACATATTAGATTTAGGGTTAAAAGCATAATGAAGAAAAAAATCGTAAGGAATGAGAGAGGCCTTAAAAGAGGAGTTAGAGAACAAATTGGCTAGGGTTTTTAGGATGAGAAGAAATCATTCTTCAACCAAACGAAGGCCTCAGCTGAATCCAAAATCAAAAGAAGAAAATAGTTTGTTACAATGGACTTTCAAGCCATAATGGTTCTTGGTGTATTAAGAAGGGAGAATGTCTTTGCTTAATGATTCATGACATGAAGAAGTTTTAAGGAGTCGTGGAATCCAGAGAAACCACAAACCCCTTCAAACGACTCTAATCTCCCCCTCTAAGATATGATTCTTGGCAGAAAGAAGCTTGAAGATGGTTTCCACAATCTAAAAGGTTGTTAAAACTTCTTCTAAAAGAAACCCGAGAGAAATTCTTGAAGAGAAAACTCAAAGAGTATTTTCTTATGATCTTTTCTTTGGATTTCATTCAATTCTTAATCGTTATTCTTTAAAATCTATTCTAATCGATTGCTCTCCCCTCGTTGCTAGCCTTGAATTTTTCCAAACTTATCAACAACAAATCTTCTCTTCCAAACTAGCTTGGGCTCTTAGGAACCTTAATTTTTCAATTCAATTTGTCTGATCTTTCTTACTTATTAAATCTGTCTTACTTCCTGCCCTTTTATAAAATTAGTTTTAACTTGGATTGTTTCTTTTTCGAGTTTAGTCAAAATGAAAGTTTCCTCATTCGTCTGGAGCTGAAGGCCAATTCTGCAACTTGGATAAACTTGCGATCCTGTTCTGAACACGTCATTATCAATTATTTAGATATGTTCTTAATAAAATAGTTTCTCTTCTTGGAAGCTTCAATTCATTTGGAATTCATCAAGAACAAGTAATAAATGTTTGTAATCTTAATAAGTTCAGAACAAACTCTCAAAGAGACAAAAGGGAATAATCTCACAAAGTGTTTATTCATATGATATCTCCAAAGCTTACAAATATTGGCTATTTATAGGCAAAAATTAAGCAAAAAGATGATTCAAACGGTCATCAAACATGCAATTCAATGTATAAAATGTCTAATTAAGCAAAAGGATGACTCAAATGGTCATCAAACCATCCTCTCTTTTGTATTTGAAATGGTAAAACATCTCTATACATTGAAACTGACCACGCTCCATGCTTGAAACTTCCATATTTATTTAAATCATCCATCCATGCTTGGTGTTTGAAAATGTAGTCGTTTTAACTGGAAAGCTATTAAGAAATCATCAAAGACTCAATTCCCCTTAGCCAATATTTAAATGTATGAAATTAAAAGCTAACATACATCAAAACACAAGTTATTATTATTTAAATAAAAACAAAAATTAAATAAACACTCAACTAAAACATTATAGAAAACAAAACACTTACTCTTTGGCCCAAAAGTTCATGGGTCTACGTTCAACAAGTTGCAAGGATTCAATTCACCATTCAGCCCAAATTCTGACATAGAATACTTAGTCCAAATGTCTGTTATCAAACCATTAATAGCTTCTCTAAGTCCGTATCCCTTGATCTTGTAATTGGACCAATGGGCACTTGTAACACATCTGTTATATTTCCCGTCCTCACATTATCCCCTCCTTTTTCAAAAATATTTTTCCTTAAATCACCATATGCATTATAAGGAGATAGATCAGCTACATTAAAACTTGCACTAATGCTATACTCACTTGAGAGATCAATTTTGTAAGAATTATCATTAATTCTTTCTAAAACTTAAAAAGGTCCATCTCCCTTCAGAAGGAGCTTAGATCTCCATTGTGCTAGAAATAATTTCTTTCGCATGTGTACCTAAACCCAATCACCTTGTTCAAATATGGCTCTATTTTGTCCCTTATTGGTTTGCATCTCATATTGTTCATTCTCCTCTCAATGTTTTCTAGTACCTTCTAATGAAGTTGCTGAACCAACTCAGCTTTCTTTTTGCCATCTAAATTAACAGTTTCTTTAGAAGGTAAAGGAATTAAATCCAAAGGAGTCAAAGGATTAAAATTGTATACAATTTTAAAAGGAGAAATCTGAGTGGCAAAATGCACATTCCTATTGTAAGCAAACTCAACATGGGTAAACATTCTTCCTAAGATTTTAAATTCTGTTGAATAACGGCACGAAGCAAAGTAGACAAATTTATATTTACTCCATTGGTTTGGGATGACAAGTGGTAGAAAAGAGTAATTTGGTACCAAAATTTCCCCATAATGTTTTCTAGAAATAGCTTAGAAACTTAGCATCTAGATCAAACACAATGCTCTTCGGTATGCCATGTAGCCTAACAACTTCTTTGAAAAACAAATCTACAATATGTTTTGCATCGTTAGTCTAATGTCATGGAATAAAATAAGCCATTTTAGAAAATCTATCCACCACAACAAAGATGGAATCTTTTCCATGGTTGGACCCCGGTAATCCCAAAACAAAGTCCATAGAAATATCAGTCCAAGGTTTAGTCGAAATAGATAAAGGATTATACTGTCCATGGGGATTAACTCTAGACTTAGCTTTCTTACAAACAATGCAGTTTTGATAGAATCATTCAACATCTTGATGTGAGCTCGTAATCAATTTAGAATTAGAAGTCACTCGGTTTCCCGACCATTTCTAAACAGGTACTTGTTACGAAAGAAATAAGATTGAAATCCTTGAATCAACAACTTGTATGAGAAAAGAACCAATGCTACTCAACGTGACCCATTTTCTATACGAAAAATAATTGGAAATAAGAATTAAATTTGAACAGACCCCGACCTATTGTTTATGAAAGAAACAAGAACTGAATGTATAGAAAAGAAAGAAGAATGCTACAAAGCAATAAGCCTTGATAAGTTCAGTTTGTGTGTTCTTAAGAACTCAAGAGAAAATCTCACAAAGTGTATATTTATTCATCAACCTCTCCAAATTACAAAGTGAGCAATTATTTATAGGCTTATTCTAGGTAGACGAATTGCCAAACCAACTATGAAGTTAATGTCCTAATTATGCATGAATAAATGTAGTTTATGAAAAATCATATAACTTCCTCCCTCATGAACGTTACATATGTACTAAATACATTAGAGGAATTTCAAAAGACACATTCTGTAACCTCCCAAAGCCGGCCTTGGCGTTATGGCTAGATTGAGAAGGCTACATTAGCCATTGAAATGACTAAGCTAACTTACGTTTCTTTTGAAGACTTTAAATAAGCTCATTTTAGAGAAAATAGTAGTTGTACTTTGAGTTAGCTTAAAAGCATTAATTGATTAGGTCGTGTATGGTTAGGATTCATTTTATTGTTGATAGTGTTGTTTTAGAAAAATCGTTTGCTTGTCGCTCTTCTTGAAAAAAACTTGATGTTAAACTAATGTAGCGAAAAAAACCATTTTTCAAGTCATTTTGGAAACTTACGTGCCTTATCGATTTGTTTTCCAAAAATAGTTCCTTTGCAATGCAGCAGAAACTAGGGAATAATATAAAATTTTACTTAAGCCCGATATCATGCATTATCTGATTATTATGCTTGAGTAATCCATGCATGCAAAAATCCCCAAAAGAAAAGTTACCAAGCCACATACCAGAAATAACTAAAAATTACAAGCCAAAACCAAAAAAAAAAACTTAATAATACTTATTAAGGATAGTCCAAGGTCCAATGTGATTCTCCAAATGCTGAGTCTGATCCAAATTTCCAGGTTTACCTGAAAAGTTAAACACTATTGGGGGACGAGCTTATGAAAAGCTCGTGTGAGTCGAATAATTATTTAAACAAACATAAATATCGAATACAGTGAAACAAATTAGCTTTAACAGAAGAAAATAGAACCATCATAGGAATTTCATAACGTTACATAGCCATTATCAATTTGCTGTCAAACGGTGTATGAGAATAGGTTTTCCTTCATTCGAGTGACAATCATTAATTTTGATACCATTCAATACAACAAAATACAATATGTAGCATAAATCAATAACATTCGATTATGTCGTGGACATGATGCAATGCAAAAAGGTTCTACCCATACCATCCACTACACACCACGAGTTCCCTAGACCTGTCATCCGAACTCCAAAACATTATGGGCTTAAGCCTATTATGGTTAAAACCACTTATAACAATATGCAGAAAATTCTATTAGTAAGAATGTAGACAAGCTGCCAGTAAAAATGCGATAAATTGTCATTCCCCTTGGTAGTCCAGGTGCAATGCACTGACTATGAATAATGCGAATTTAATATGCCATCGGTACTCCACAGAACTCCTCCATCAACTACAAAACCCCAACCCGATGCATATGCAATATGTCACGCAATCTCATATATAATCATATCTTAATACTTTTCACATTCATTTGACATGCTTATCATGTCCTCAATAATCACATATTTTCAGTAAATGGAAACAGTGTTCCAATCTTTCAAATTACCATTGTGTTGGTATCAATCAATATCATTCAATTTCACATACTTTACATATTTTTTGTGCATAAATAACACCCTTTCCAAGACACAATATAACAAATATCTCATGCATTTAAATCATACATAAGCTTAATATCTCAACACATTATATCATTTAGTCAAACATTCTCATATCTCATAACTCAAATATGAAATTACAAACTTAATCAAACATTAATACTATCAAACTAGCAATTTTGCCAACATGTCAATCTTTTAAGGCTCAAAACATTCATGGTTCAGCCACTCACAAAATCAATAATTTGACTATTAATTCAATACAATAAGCAATCTAATTTATCAAATATAACATGATATTTAACATTTTCAAACAATTTTATTAGTTTAGGGCCCACACCTTATTTTTCGCTTCCTCGCAACACACTAGCGAATCTACCAATTTTCCTTAATAATTCCTTAAATGAACCAAAAAAAAATGCAGTATAAATTCAATAAATTTACTATTAAACCAACCCCCAAAAACCCACTTATGAGTTCAAACCAATCCTTGAAATTATAATTATTTTATGAATCCAAACTAGTTAGATTCCTTACACTTACCGATGCGAACCGTACGTACATTTGTTCTTCACCTTTACGGATGATTTGGGGAGTTTGGGTCAGCACCTAATTCAATAATATACTGGAAAATAAGTACCTAATTAATGATTAAATTCCTTCATTTAATCAATTCAAAATCCTTACCCAACAACTACGTCGAAACAAACTAGTTATCCTTAATTGCACTTATGCTTCACGATTTGTGTATTTCGAATGACCAATCGATCAAGAACATTTTTCCCTAATTGACATTGGTTTAAAAGATAATTAGGATGGTTAAAGAAATCAAATTAAGGTTGGAATTATTTGGGCAAGATTCAAGAAGCAAAACAACCCCCTTTCTTGCACATAGGCTCACACACCACCAACAATGTTCAGGATCGATCTTAGGGTTCAAGATTTCAGATTTGGGGCTAATTTAGATGAGAATAAATGAAAAAATATAATAAATAAGATGGTGCACAATTTTGACTCAAAAGGAAAAATAAAAAGATTGTAAATGGGAGGTGTAGGCGACGACATTAATGGAGGAAAGGAAAAAAAATAAAATTAAAGAGAGGGAGAGGAGGATATGAACGGCTAGGGCAATGAGAAGAAGGATTAAAGGTTGATTATTTGTGAAAATTTAACATTTATACCTAGGGTTACAAGGCTTGGGTGGCACAAACATTAAAAACAAGAGATTTTTGCAAAAAATTAAATTATTTCACAAGGGAAAGGATTTCAACTTCGAACCTCATTTAATTTCCATGTTTTCTCTTATTTCTTTTAAGCATTAGGCTTTTTCCTCATTCTTGAAATAATTTTGCAATATTTATTTTAAAAATAAGGTATGTCGCATACTAGGGTTTAAGACAAAATTTACAAAATAATAAAAATGGTGAGAGAGAAGGGATTTGAACTTGGGTTTCAAGGAATGTTTCACTAACACTTATTCAACAAACCAATATCTCATTTATTTCCTAAAAATTCATAGATAATCTTAAAAATTAAGGCATGATCACTCTCTGTTGATTCACAAATTCGATTCTACTAACCCCGATTTTTTGGGATGTTACACATTCAGCCACTCTCTGGATGGTGGAAGGTGAATAGACATGGGGAGTGACTAAAAGGTCACTTGTTGTACATAAATGCATTAAATTAGAAGCTCTCCAAAGGTCCAGAAAAGAAAAACTCCCTTCTTGAATGTTGGCAATTGAAAATGTGAAACCTTTAGAATTCTCTCCATTGAAACTATCCATTTAAATAAGTGAATCTTTAGGTATTCCTTCTACTAAGTTCATCCATTGAATGTTTGATTTTTAAAAACTCCCCTCCATTGTATTCGACTATTGATTGTTGAGTCTTTAACCCATGAGTTACCAAAAGTCTTAAATGCTGGTTTGGATAAGAAAGAGCTTCAACAATAGTGACCTGCAAAAACACTATAAATAAAGCTTCAATTCACAACTTAAACAAAACAAATGCATAATCAAAAATATTATGAATGCAACTAAACAAACAATGAAACATAATTAAAAACACCACTTAATTTATGAATATAACTAAACAATAATTTAAGCAAAACTAAAACACGACTTTAATTATGAATACAACAAAACAATCAATGAAGCATAAATAAAAACACAACTTTATTTATGAATGCAACGAAACAAGCAATGAAGCATAAATAAAAACACAACTTTATTTATGAATGAAAATATGCTTAAAATGCAAATAAAAAACTTATTAAACAATGGTTAAAAAGTTGCAAAGTTGATGCTCTATGTTTAATTCAGAGTGAAATGTGGATTGTTTCAATTCAACCTAAATGGCTTGTATGAGAACATTGAGCTCCTCCTTAATCTTTCTAGCCCTTGCCCTCGTAATTGGTCTCATAGGTACATACAACGCATCTCCAAGTATTGGAACCTTCACGTTTGGTCTTAAGGTCATACCTATGCTCACATCACATCACATTTCATCTCATATGAGGCCATAAAAATATTCTTGTGGCATATGTAAAGTCTTATTATTTTCACAAAGCCCCATTAACCCACCCTCATGAGCTTCCTTAACAAATAACTCCCGTAAAAAAACTCATGAGCTTCCTTAACAAATAACTCCCGTAAAAAACTCTTATGCACACATAATTTGTTTTCTCGAAACAAAAATCCTTCATGCGAAAAAATTCACTTTCTTTTTTCCTTTTTTTCTTTCACTCGATTCTTCTTTTTCTCGCTCACCCTCTCTTTCTTTTTCTTTTTTCTCATGCTCATTTTCTCTTTTCTTTTATTTCTCTTTTTCTTTTTTCTTTGCCTTCTCATTTTCTTTTGTCTCTTACTCATTTTCTGTTGATTTTGTTACATCACTCTCTTTGTTTTTTACTTACTCACTTTATTCTTTCAAGCGAATTTGATCATTGTACACTTGTTTCAGAGTCATGGGAACAAGTGTTATTGGCATTCCGTTGAGCTTGAACAAATATCGATTGGTGAAACCATCGTGCACCACCCTCTGATCATATTGCCATGGCCTTCCAAGTATGACATGTCTCACGTGCATTGGAACAACATCATAAAGGACTTTATAACCATATTTCCAAGTGGCAAAAGAAACCAACTCTTGTTTCACAACCTTAATTTCACCACCATCATTCAACAACTGCAACTTGTATGGTTGTGGATGTTTCGTTGTTGGCAATCCAAGCTTTTCTACCAAAGTCCTACTTGCTACATTTTTGCAGCTACCTGCATCTATGATCATACTACAAACCTTTCTATTGATATGGAATTGAATATGAAAATTTTTTTCCCTTTGCTACTCTTCTTCCTTAGCTTGTGCACTCAAGGATTATTTAGTAACAAGCAACTCTTATTCTACTAGATATTCCACCTCACTTGCATATTCCAATGGTGGTATGGACTCTTCTTCAGATTCACTCACAGGTTCAATTTCTCTATTGTCTTTAAGGATCATCATGTTTCAATTAGAACATTGACTTGCAAAATGACGTCTCCCCAAACATTTGAAACACCAGACATCTCAGGATCTTCCTTGCTGATTTTTAGATTTGCCTTTTATTTGCAACAGATTCTTTTTCTGTTATCTTTAGGCATGTATCCTTTAATTTTTACCTAGAGAACCACATCCTTATTTCTTAAGTGTTGGTTCCAATTAGAGGAAGAGCCAAAAGTGTTCCCCATTCTGGAAGTTCTTTTCTTCTTTAATTACCTTTCTACCTTGGTCGCCATGTGTACCATGTCTGTGAGTTCGACATAGTGTTGAAGCTCTACTATGTTGGCAATCTCTCGGTTTAACCCCGCCAAAAATCTTGCCAAGGTGGCCTCACGATCCTTTTCAATGTTTGCTCGTATCATTGCAATTTCTATCTCCCTCTGGTAATCCTCCACACCCCGAAACACTTGGGTAAGACTTTGGAGTTTTTGATAAAGATCCCTTTGATAATGGTTAGGGATGAATCTTTTCCTCATAGTTGCTTTCATTTCTACCCAAGTTTGTATTGGACGTTCGCCATTTCTTCTCTTGCTCAAAGTTAGTTGATTCCACCAAATTATTGCATAATCCATAAATTCAATGGTAATTTAGAGTAATTGTGACAATCAAAAACAAGTTGTAACTTCTTTCCCCATTGATATGTCTCTGGATCATTTCTCCCTTGGAATGAAGGAATATTCAATTTGATATTTCCAAGGTCGTCATCAACCTGATCTCGATCTCACCTTTCTCTAGGCCTTCGTTAAATTCTTCTTACGCTATGACTAGAATTCCATTCATCATTATTACCATAATATCCATCATTATCAGATCTGTTAGACGCATCACCTTCTCACACACTTGCGGTTCTTGAGGATCTTCCTCTTCGAGGCCTTTCCCTTCCATTCCTTTCCTCCATACGATCAACATGTTCATTAAGTTGATCAAACCGTTCTTGCATCATCCAACGCATCTCTTACATCATAGCTTCCATTTGAAGGTTGGGAACTCCACCTCTTTCACCTATACCACGTTCGTTATTAGACATTCTTTAAAACACATAGAAATATGATTAGTACAAAATTGTCCCCACTTCACTCCCTCACAATCTCACTCGAATAAATATGATAACTCCACTCGTGTTTCTCTCAAATAATCTTTAACTCACTCTAATGTGCTTACTGCTCCTGCCTTTTTCCACTCGTTTCTCTTAAATTCTTTAAGAATGTTTAGTAAGAACTTAATCAAAATTGTGATCTTGTTGGCATTGAAAGGTTATGGTTACTTGAGGAAGAAAGAACAAATGAGGAGAATGAACAGTAATATTCAAAAACTTAAAAGATTAATAACAAGATGATGAACAAAGGATACTATAAACTCAAAACACCAACGGATAACACAGAAGACAATTTGATAGAATGAAGAATTTTGAGAAGAATTTTATATTCACAACCACCAAATAGCACCAAATGACGTAAAATGGCTTCAAAATCATTAAACAAAAGAGAAAATTTTAATGGTACTTTTGATAGAATTTTTTTTACTATCGCCAAATTTAACCAAAAGATGTAAAATGGCTTCAATAACACTAAACGCTAAAAAAAAGATGAAACTTTGTACTATTTTTTTGAATCTCAAAACATATTTTTCTTTCCTTTTTTTTACTTCTGCACGTCTTCACTTTCTGCTATAGAAATTTTTTTTAATATCAAAATCTGAAATCAAAAAATAAAAAGTCACTTGAGTATATGGCTAGCTCTAATACCAAATGATGTGTGCTTGTATTCGTTTGACGAATACAAGTACATTTTGTTGTATGATCATTCTAAAACAAGTAACTTAAAATAAAAACAACAAAATAACAGAATAAAAGTTCAAATGATAAAACTTTCAAACTGAAACAAACCTAGAAAAAAACCAACGTTATGGCAGAACATGATCCATTTTCTACAAAGTTTGAACAGAAATGAATGTTGAAAGAAGAAGACTGTGACCCTCTATCTATAAAAAGATAGGAACCATCAGTATATGATCACCACACTCACAGATTGGGAAGGAAAATGGGGAGTGATAAGATCAGAAAATGGGATGAACGCCACAAGATTGTAATCTTGGTAAGTTCAGAACAAACACTCAAAAAGACAAAAGAGAATTATCTCACAAATTATTTATTCATATGATATCTCTAAATCATACAAATGATGGCTATTTATAGGTGAAAATTAAGTAAAAGGACGACTCAAACGATCATCAAACATGCAATTCAATGTATAAAATGTCTAATTTAAATAGGGGAAACCATCCAAGCTTTGTAACAACCAATGTAAATATATTTGGATGAAAAACATGTGTCCATTCGTTGAAACTGTTCATGCTCATGCATTTGAAGTAGAAGATATGTCGTCATGTAATGAAATTGTCCTTGCTTTTGTATTTGAAATGGAAAAACATCTCTATGCATTGAAACTGACCATGCTCCATGCTTGAAAAAACCTGTCTTTATTTAAATCGTCCATCCATGCTTGGTGTTTGAAAATGTAGTCGTTTTACCTAAAAAGCTATAAAGAAATCATCAGAGACTCTATTCCCTTTCGGCAATATTTAAATGTATGAAATTAAAAGTTAACATACATCAAAACACAAGTTGTTATTATTTAAATAAAAATGAAAAATAAATAAGCAAACAACTAAAACGTTATAGGAAACACAACACTTATTCAATGGACCAAAAGTTAATGGGTCTACATTCAAAAACTTGCAAGGATTCAATTCACCATTCGACCCAAATTGTGACACAGAATACTTAGCCCAAATGTCTTTTATCAAACCATTAAAAGCTTCTATAAGCCTCTTAGCCCTTGATCTTGTATTTGAACCTATGGGACCTTGTAACGCATCTGTTATATTTCCGTGCTCTCATCAGAGAAAACTCAAAGAGTATTTTATATGATCTTTTAATTCAATTTTTCATCATTATTACTTAAAATATGTTCTAACTGATTGCTCTCCCCTCATTTGCAGCATTGAATTGTTCCAAATTCAACAACAACAGATCTTTTGTTCCAAATCGTCTTGGGCTCTCAAGAACCTTAATTTTTCAATTCAAGTTGCCTAATCTTTCTTACTTATTCAATTGGTCTTACTTGCTACCCTTTTATAAAATTAGTTCTAACTTGGATTATTGCTTTTTCAAGTTTAGTCAAAATGCAAGTTTCCTCATTCGTCTAGAGCCTAAGGCTAATTCCATGATTTGGATGAACTTGCAATCTCGTTCTGAACACATCTTTATCAATTATTTAGATTTTTTCTTAATAAAATAGTTTCCCTTCTTGAAAGCCTCGATTTGTTTGGAATTCATCAAGAACAAGTTGTCTTCATGAACCGACTTGGACCGTTTGAAGATCCTTGTTTTTCACGGTTTACTTGTTATTTTTCTACCATAATCAATTGATTTTATTTACTGATCTTTAGATATTAAATCTAACATTGTTGTTTATGATGGGACATGTGTGATACATGATCAAAAGTTTGTCGAAGTCATGACTTTGGCTTAGGGCTCTTGACGAATGGTATGAAACTTAGAGTTTGACACAACCTAAAATAGAAACAATCTAAGTTAGAATTAAAAGGGGAGTAACAAAAAATCATGTAATAAAAGAACAAGGAAACTAAATATAATATGGGTTTCTTGAATGAGTTAAAGCCGATTAGTGACACACTTGTTCTTTATGAATTCCAAACGAATGAAGGTTTCCAAATAAGTGAAAACAAACAGTTAGTACTGATTTGAAAAACAAAGATCAAAATCGAATAGAAAAAAAAGATTAATGGAAGGTTCAAGTAGCCATAAACAATGAAGAATCAAGTATATGAAAGTGATTTGAACCATTCTTGGATGAAAAAAAGTTGTCAACTTTAAATCTAAACAAATGAAAAAAATAGATTCGGTTTAGGGTTAAAAGAATGAAGAAAAAATTAATAATAAGGAATGAGAGAGGCCTCAAAAGACTCGAGAGAAATTGTTGAATAGAAAACTCAAAGAGTATATTATTATGATCTTTTCTTTGGATTTCATTCAATTTTTAATCGTTATTCTTTAAAATTATTCTAATCGATTGCTCTCCCCTCATTGACAACCTTAAAATTTTCCAAATTCATCAATAATAGATCTTCTTTTCCAAATTTGGGCTATCAATAACTGCAAATTTTCAATTCAATTTGTCTTATCTTTCTTACTTATTCAATCTATCTTACTTTTTGCCCTTTTATTAAATTAGATCTAACTTGGATTGTTGCTATTCTAGGTTCTATCAAAATGTAAGTTTCCTCTTTCGTCTATAACCTTAGGCCAATTCCACGACTTGGAAAACTTGCGATCCTGATAAGGATTAGTGTGGAGGAATGCAAAAGTAAATCATAAAGGTTATTCAAGTCACGGATTTGACCTAGGGCTCTAGACGTTGGGAAAGAAACTTGGATTTTAAAACAACATGAAATGAAAATGAATCCAAGTGAGATAAAAAATAAAGACAACAAGTAAAAATAAGTAATCAATATGAATAAAATAGAATAATGAGATCAAAGATTAGAATAATAAAGAAGAAAATAAAGAAGATAGATGGAAAATATAGAACGTGGCATGTATAAGTCCTAAAAAGCCTTAAAAACTCAAAGAATCCACAACCCCCTTTAAGCGGCTCTAATTTCCCCTCCAAGAAAGAAAACTTGACAAGGAAAATTTTGAAGATGATCCCCACAATCTGAAAAAATTATTAAAACTCTTCTAAAAGAAACTCAAGAGAAATTCTTGAAAAAGAAAAATCAAAGAGAATTTATTAACTCAAAAGAAAAGTTGAATAATAATGAATTGTTTGATTTGTGTACAATGCAAAGGCCTATATATAGGCTAGCTAAATAAATATAAATAAAACTCTTAAGTATACTAGAACTCTAATTAATCTAAAGAAGAAGGAGTTTTAAACTAAACTTTCTTGTTGACATAAAACTCCAAAATAACTTAAACTACTTAATAATTATAAAAATTCAAAATAATAAAATAATAAAATAATAAGAGCTGATAAATACAATTTTAGGCTCATATATAATAAAATTAAGCCCAAAACTTGATCCCAATATAATTTAAAGTCGAATTAAAAGCCCAAAACTCATAATTGCTGTCATAATCACGTCTAGAAATTCTACTCGTGCAGTCTTTATTAAAACAACCATAACTTGAGCTCCCAAACTCAAAATTGAGTGATTGAAAGTGTGCTTTAGAGCTAAGTGATAGATCTTCGAATGCCATGAAGAATATCAACCCAGAAATGCCTGGATCCAATCCAACAAGTCATCGTAAGTTTACTAATTTTCCAAACTTGAAAATTGGCAGCTTCGATGAATGGAATTTAATAAATTTCACCCCATCCGTGCATGTATCATTCCCCCTTTCTTCGAAAATATTCGTCCTCGAATCTTGTCTTTCACCAAATATTGGTTTGATTTGATTGACCTGTGACATTGTTGTTGGGCCTTAAGGTAGTGTGAGCCCATCACATTTATAGGTCTGAAATTGGGCTTTGAGACTTGCATCAGATCCCATTCTAAATGCGTCTTTATCAACTATTTAGATCTGATCTTAATAAAATAGTTTCCCTTCTTGGAAGCCTCAATTTGCTTGGAATTCATTAAGAACAAGTCATCTTCATGAACCGATGAAGTGAGCTCATAATCGATTTAGAATTACAAGTGACTCGATTGCTTGACCGTTTCTAAACAGGTACTTGTTACGAAAAAAATAAGATAAGAATCCTTGAATCAACAACTTGTACGAGAAAACAACCAACTCTATTGAATGTGACTCGTTTTCTATACGAAAAACAATTGGAAACAAGAATTAGATTCGAATAAACCATGACCCATTATTTATGAAAGAAACAAGAATCGAAGGTATAGAAATGAAAGAAGAACACCGCAATGCAATAAGCCTTGATAGGCTTAGTTTGTATGTTCTAAAGAGCTCAAGAGAAAATTCTCACAAAATATATATTCATTCATCATAGTCTAACCTTACATAAGTAACTTAGGTCGCAATTTATAGGCCTCCAAAATGACCTTTCAAATTCTTATAAAAGACCTTTCATATTCAACATTAAACTAGCTATTAAAACAAACATTTAATTTCAATTATAACTCATAGTCGGCAGCGAAAGAGTCATATCTTTTCACTTAATTCATGTGTAGTTGAAAAGCCATGTCTCTTCACTTTGATTAAGACTTAATGCTCCTTAATTATGTTGTTCTGTAGTCCCTTCATCTCCCTAAAAACCAAATGCCTTAATTCTTGTGTATTATCTCTTTTATTGGCCCCATGATTGAGCTTTAAGCGCACCAAAACCAATCAGAAGTTGAAAAGCCACTCTTGGTCCATTTGAATAGCCACTAGGATGAACTTTAAGTGCTTGAAACTGAAATAGACTTGAAAAGTCATTCTTGGTCGATATAAATAGCCACTTACAAGACAAATAATTAGTTATTAAGCATTGAAAACTTATCATATTCTTATTCAACTTAAAACACCTTATTTATAATGAAAATTAACATACTATAACTTATGCATAAAAAGTAAGAGCTAAAATAAATGGCACACTTCACACACTTATGAAACTAACTCATGCTTAAACTAAATGAACAAATAAGTTGCTTAAATGCAACGATTAATGAAGACGCAAACTAAATCAACAAATGAGTTACATAATGCATGACATAATTAAAACACAAACTTTATTAACATGTGAGATGTTTTAATGCATTTAATTAAATGCAAAACACATAATTCAAGTCACAATTTAAATTTGTAGAAAATAATGCAAGACATTAATTAATAACTAGTTCTCAAGATGCATTTAACACGAAATTGAAACTAACAACTTATCTAAAAGCTAACCTCATTAAAAAGACATAAGACACATATTAATGACTCATGCTAAATAAGAACTAATAAAAGTTGTGGAATTATAAATAAAATGAGATGGACAGTTTGGCCTCAAAAAGTCCACATGCAAACATTACGTGTGTTTTGAATGATTTCATCTTGCATTTGGGCCCTTCGAGCTGAGGGCAATCTTGACTCCTTCTTGTCGAGTCACATGATGTGACCGAAATCACATCAGCCCCTCTCTTCTAGCTTATGTAAGGGTCTTTTTTCTCTGTTTTTCTTGATGAATCTTTCAAGGGAATACCCAAATTTCTCGATCTAGAATTAGGGGAGATTTTACTGATTTTATGGGTATTTTTTCATCCTTTAAAAGTGTTTTCAATTGGCTTTTTAAAGCAGCCCCGATTTGCCACCGTTGGTGGTGGTGCATCGCGCCTAGAGGCACCAATAGGGGGCTGCAATTTTCTTTAACATTTCCCATCTCTTTCCAACAAAATTTTGTCCCAAGAACCCTTTCTAATCAGCCTTTAATCATGTGTGCCTTAGGGAAATTCAATCTTGATCATTTGATGATTCAGATTTGACAATTCGGGAAGCGTAAGTGTGGTAGTTTGTCAGCTAGTGCAGAGTTTCGACTTAATTGTTAGGAAAATTGATAATTTATTGGATTGAAGAATTCTGTGATTATATAGCTACTAATTTTTAATATTTAATGTTGTTAGGTGTCGATCCAAACTCCCCAAACCGATAGTGAAGCCATTAGACATTCGCACGTACATTTCGCAGCAAACTAGTGTAAGAGACTTAGTTAATTTGGATCCAAAAAATCATCATAAATATGTTGTTTGATTTGAACCCATAAGATGGTGTATCCTTAAACCGAGTCTAGTAGTTTCGAGTATATTTTTTGGGTTTCGAGTGTGAAACTAGGAATTTATGGGGTTTCTAGTAATTTTTTTAATTTAACTTAGGAGATTAAATTCATCTAAAATCGATTAAACAATAACCCAAAAAATAAAAATATTTTTGGAAAATTAATTTTAAAGTAATTAAATAATTATTAGCGAGAATAATTAATTTGGGTCGAAAAAGAATTTTAAAATATTTTTTATTGGGGGTTAATTTGAGTTAAATTTAAATATTAATTAAATAGGACTTAATTGTAAAATAAGGGAAATTTTGGAGTACCTATTTGGCAAATAAACCTTAAAATTCATAATTTTTAAGGAAAATGATCAATTGGTAATGTAAGGGAAATGTGGGAGTGGCCATTAGACAAATTTCCCAATTTTTAAATTTTTAGTGGGTTGTTTTAGTTTTAAACACAAGGCATCAGACCTACTTTTCACACCATTTACATAAGCTTAGATAGCTATAAAATTCATTTTCTTTGCATGGTTTTAAAGATCTATCATCAAAGAATACATCGAACCAATTTTCTTCTCAAAATACTCTCTTAATTCACCTAAAATTATTCTTAAAAGTTGCCAAAAACATCCTAAAATTTCTCAAGCTTCTTAAATCAAGATTTTCAATCAACGAATTTAGAGCGAATCAAAGGTAATCTTCAATCCTAAACTTTTTTTTATGAGCATTAGAAATATTTTTACATGATTTGAGAGTCAATTAAAAGATTTTTCTCAATGTCATCTTCTTCCAATAACACATGGTTCTTTAAGGTGGATCTTGAATTTTGAGAGGAAATCCACAAATCAATGGATGTTCCAACTCAAAATGGATCTATTAAAAGGTTTTTGGTCTTATTTATCAAGATTAAACATGATTTGTGAGGTAATTAGAAGAAATTCGAATTTCATCATCTTCATGAGCCGGTTTTCTAGATTTTTGTGAAATTGATGCTTAGTATATGTGTATTTGGTTTAGTATTGATGTTTGGAATTGATTAGGAGGGCTAGAGAGATTGATTTTGTGAGGAATCGAGTTTTCAACTTGATGTTAAAAATCCAATAAGGTATCTTTGTGAAAGAATTTCAATTAACATAGTTAATTAAAATTTGTGTTTATTATAGCATTGGAAAGGTGGTAATGTCTACTTTGCCTTTGTTGAAGCTTTAAATCTTGAAATGGATTGAGATAACCGAAATTAAAGCTTGGAATTACTTAGTTGATCACTTGTTGTGATAGAATAAAATTGTGTGGTGAGTGTTTCTAAGGGCAATTTGGTAAATTGACCTGCAATTATGTTTAATTAGTAGCTTAACTAATGATTTCATTTAATTAATTATGGTTGAATGGCTGATTTTACAAGATTGGTATTAAATGTACAAAAATTGAATTTGTCTTGGAAAAAAAGGGTTAAGTAAGCTTTTGGGTGGTGTTCTGCTATTTAATGAGATTAATCTTTTGGACGATTTAAAGCATGTGTACTGAAATTTTTTATCATCATATGTTGGTGTTACAATTGGTAATTGAATATGGGAAATTGGAAAATGCATTGCTTGATTTAATTGGATGTTAAATGGCTATGTTATATGTTACATATAAGCATTTTGTCACATTAAATTGAGCACATTAATGACTGATTTTGATGCGACTCATATTCATTGATAAAATTGAGTCGCTTGTTGCCCGATCGTAAAATTAAGTAATAACATTTTTGGTTTCTCAAAAGGCTGTTTTCAAAGGTTGATAGTTTTCAAACAAAGATAATGAATGAAAGATAAATTAATGGAAAGATGGAATTTGATCTCAACAGTGGAAGAAAAAACCTCTATTAAAGAATAGAGACCCAATTCTTATAAGGCTATCAAGGTGATAGATGAATAGATGGATAGGACCGTGACCCTCTATCTATGAATATAGGAACCAATCGGTATAAGGGGGTTAAACGCCACACTTAAAGAGTGATAAGTTTAAAAGAAACAGATTGACGCCACTAGTAAGCTAGATAAGTCAATTTGAATCACCAAGAACATCGAGAGTTGAACAACTCACAAATATGCTAAGATTCATTCAAAGATCAAAAGTTCTTGAAATAAATTACAAGCAAACTATTTCTAGGCTGCTAAGTACCAACTGAATGGGCAAAATGTAATTTCAACTAAAGAAAGCTGGAATTTAATTTAATTCAGCTGATTAAGTCCTTAAAGAAATTAATTGATCGGTTTTGACATTTGGAGTTCCCGAACAGCCATTGGAGTGGACTTAAAAGTTAAGCTGAATGAATAAAATTAATTGATCAGCTTTGACATTTGGAGTTCCCGAACAACCATTGGAATGGACTTAGGAGTTGAGCTAAATAAATCAAATTATTTGATCGGTCAATGGTGTTAATGATCCTAAGTGAATGCTCCCTTAGTGCACCGAATGTAAGATCAGTTAATCAATGTAACTTGTGGCGCCCGAAGGGTCTTTGGTGTGAACAATTGGATTTGAATGGTTCTTTGGGTGTGAACACCAAGTATTGAATAGTCCATTGATGTGTTGGCTGATCAACTCAAACAAAGATCACATATTGTCTCATTGTTTTACGAATGGAAACTTAAAAGAGTGTACCAAGCAACTTGAAGATTCATGAACAATCGGGTGCATGTTTCTCCTTAAATCAGCTTCAATGAATCTGGGATAATGAATGAATGTCCAGCCGACTGTTTGATTAACCTGTAAGAAAAATTAAAACTCGATTAAGACAAGCTAAAAAACCAATTTAATGTGTAATAAGCTAAGACACAATTAAGAGGTCTGACTTAGACATGTATTAATGTTGTACAAACTAGGACACAATTAATAGACTTAAAACACTAAGATAATCAGACATGTAATAATGCTGTATGAAATTATAACATAAATAATATGATGGAAATAACTAAAGAGCATTGAAGTATTATTTAGCAGCTAAATAAGCTAGATGAGTTCAAATTCGGTTTGAAGTAAATTGCATGGGACACTTGACGAGCACTTCCAAGCTTGATCAATGAGTCTGATTGAAGTTTCTCCCCAAACTTGTTCAACTCTCGTTGTTCTTGGTGATTCAAATTGACTTATCTATCTTGCTAGTGGCATCAATCTATTTCTTTTGAACTTACCACTCTTTGATTATGGCGTTCAATCCCCTTATACCGATTGGTTCCTATCTTTCTAGATAGAAGGTCACGGTCCTATCCATCTATTCATTTGTCACCTTGATAGCCTTAATAGAATTGGGTCTCTATTCTTTAATAGAGGTTCGTTCTTCCCCTGTTACGATCAAATTCCATCTTTCCATTAATTTATTTTTCATTCACTATCTTTTTTTAAAACTGCCATCCTTTGAAAACGACATTTTTGATAAACAAAAACTAAGTTGCTTAATTTTACGGTTGGGCAACAAATGACTTGATTTTGTCAACGAATACAAGTTTGTATCAGATTTATATGCAATGTTTGATTGAATATATTGGCAACATGCATGGTGGATCCATTGGATATAGTTGGCATGCTATAGGATTTGTGAGTACTTACCTTTATTTGTGACATTTAAAGCATATGGCTCTAGTTGGACTGATTTGCTTTGAGTAGATAAGAGAGTGTTGAGCATGAGTCTCCACTCATTGGGTTATTTAAGGCACTATAAGAGAGCGTGTGCTTCGTCTCGTTCAACTCAGTGGACTATATTTGATATTTGTGGAAGTTCGAAGATCCGTTTATTCGATTTATGATCACCCGATTAAGCCATGAAAAGGGTATGCCAATATATTTATGTGTGATTGTTGTTATATCATTCAATGTTTTTATGCCATGAATGATTGGTTATTGATATTGATAATGCATATGGAAATTAAATTGACATGATTCTTAATTATTACTGATAATTGGTGATTGATTGGATGTTAATTTACTAGTCATTTTTATTAACATTCACTGAGATTATCAAAGCTTACACCCATACAATGCATGCAGATAATCATCAGGATTAAGGAGCTGAGGAGCCGAGCAAGAGAGTTCCAAGAGATTTAGGCTTGGTAGAGACTTTATTATACATTTTAGAGACTGTAATTGTGCATTGTGGAACTCTCAAAAATTAGGTTGATTTTGGTTGTAATTGGACTTTGGACATTTATTTTGGATGATTTTATGATAATTTTGAGGCATGTTTGAGTTTAATTATTGAATGATTTATGGTGTATTGTTACATGATATTACGGTGATTGATAACACGGTGTGTGAAGCATGAAATTTATACTAACGATTGTTTAAACGAAGCTTCCATAGAGTGGTTTACTAGTGACTAAGGTACGCTACTTGTTTGATTTATTCAGTGTTTGATGAGCATAAAATTAATTGCATAATTCTATTTAATTGAGGCTTAATTGATGTTAATAAATTCAATTGAAGTTGTGTGTATATGTATGTTAGTTAATCGTAGTTAAAGTGGGTTAAATTGGCCATTTAAATATAAAAAATCGAGTTTTAAAATGAGTTTTTTTTTCAAAAATAGGTGCAATGGTTTTCACACAAGCGTGTGCCTGTCCACATAGGCGTGTGGGTAAGTAACACGGGTGTGTAGGATTTCCACACAAGCGTGTGCGATCTGCCTAAATTTTTTTCGCGACGCGAACATGGTCATTTAATGACACACAGTCTGAGGGACACTGGCATGTGGGTTTTTGGTGGTTTGAATTTTTTTCTTTTTAAATTGGTATTCTAATTATTTTATGTTACAATTTGGTCTTGAAAATTGATTAGTCTAATTAGAGCCCTAGATGATAAGGAAACTTGATAAAATTTTAGGATTAGTCTCATAATGGGTAAAATTTGATAGAAACAAACTTAATTTGTAACTCGAAATAGGTCCTGATAGTTTGTATTTGTTACAATTTAGTCTATAATAGTAAAACTTGGATTAGACATAGCAAACGAACTCAATTTAAGCTAAAATTTTTAGGCTTGCATAATTTTGACTAAAAGAAGGTTGGTAAATGTTTAGATAAAAAATCAAGTTAGTTTTACCATAGGTGGTAAAATGACAGAAATGCCCTTAAGTTAAATTACCTAGGAAAAGTTTAAAATTGTCTCATAATTGAGGTGTTATAAGGTCGGGATGTGTCCTGGGTGGTTGTTAGCTAGGGAGTCACTTAGGTGGCTAATGTAATGATGTGACCTCAATCGCATCATGTTGTGGCACCACTCGTTGCTATCGTGATTGGCCTAAACACGAGGGCCCCAAGTGTAAGATGAAGCTCAATCTCAGCTCAACAAGCTCAATCTTAGTTTTTCCCAGCTCGATTTAGCTCACATGAGCTTAATTTAGCTCGTTTGAGCTCAATTTAGGTTACTTTAGCTCGTTTGAGCTTGGCTTAAGTTTATTTCAACTCATTTATTTTAATGTCTGAATAAATTAAGTAATTTATTAATTTAGCTTAAATTACTACAGCTCATAATTATGTTTTGACTTATTACATGTTTTAAATGTGTCTTGGCGAATTTAATATGTCTTGTTAAGACTTTATTAAATTTGTCTAATTTAATTTATGTTTTAATTAGTGTGTCTAAATTATATTAATATTTTTTCAGCTGAATTTTATGTGATTTAATTTTGGTTCATGTGTTTTTGTAGGTGAGTGAATTTGGAGAGTAATTAAACAAGGTTCATGCATGATAGGTTCAATGTATGGGACGGTGCATGTAAGGCCTCTTTCAATGAATGGTGGGTGATCCATTTGGCTCCCCAAGGCACCTATTTGGCCAAAAGGTGTCCAGAACTTAAAGCACAAGCTTGGCCGATCGTATTCCCAAGGCAAAGATCTAAGCCATTCACACCTCAATTTGACCAATCACTCCTATACATGTATGGGTGGATTCATGAACGTCCAAAGGAGGGAATATTACCTTAATTCATCACATTGAATGTATAATGTGCATGTACAAAGGGAGAATGAATTTACAAGGTACATGCTTCCATTCATGAACCAAACCATCATTAAAGCTTTAATTAAGAGAGATGCATGACCCATGCACGTAGCATTCGTCCAAGGGGGGTTGGATATGAATTGAAGATGCACATTCATGGAACAAGGAAGCTTTCTTATTGGTTAAGCATGCATGAACGGGTTTTGGGAAGAAACATGATTATTCAACCATGCATGAACTTACACTATCCATGAACAGAGATTTAAGGCTTGAAGTGTGAACATTTTTAATTGTTGTGTGAACACATTAGTAGCTGAATTTTAATAGGCATTAGAGAGCCTATAAATAGTTTATTTTGTTTATCGTAAAGGTTACGAAATTTGATTATTAAAACTTAATAGAACTTTTGTTCTTGTGAGGTTACCTCCTCTCTTCTTTCGTTCGAGTCTCGAAGCGACTTATCTAGCTTGCTAGTGGCGTCAATCCGAACTCCATTGAACTTCTCACCGAACTGGTGTGGCGTTCAACCATATTATTATACCTTTGGTTCTTACCTCCATATAGGTAACGGGTCAAGGTCCACTTCTATCTTTCATCAAATTTCACCTTAAGCAATATAAGACTCGGGCAATACTTTTTAGTATTGAACATTCTTGACGTTTAAGTTCTATTTTCCATCTCCATCAATTACATTTTTTATAACCTACCTTGTTTCTATTCTAAACTGAACCTATCAACACCAAACCACTCATCTAAACCCCTCTCAAAGCTTCCGCAACCCTTAGCCTAAATCACCCAATTTTGACAACTCCAACTACTCCTCGCCGACGATTGGGCAACTTCGCGAAACGACTCGATTAACCCAGGTCGGATCATATCATTTGGTATCAGAGCTACTAAAACGAGGAGTGCCGACATTCGTATCAAGCTCGGAGTAGGTTCGTAACGTCAAAAAAAAGTCAAAAAAAATCAAAAAAAATTTTGAGTTGGAATTTAATTTTTTTTCTTCTTTGTATTTAGTTTACTATTGTATTGGATTTAAAAAAAGAGAAGAAATTTGAAAGAAATTCAAAAAAATCAAAAAAAGGAAAAAAAAGAAGTGACAAAAAAATCGAGTTAAAAAAAAGAAGAAAGAAAAAAAAAGTGAAAAGTCTTGCGAGTTTTTATCATTATCACTTATTACTTCGATCATCAAGTTTCCCTTCCTACCATTATTTACCCATCCCAACGCCACATTTTAAACCAATTTTCTTCTTTGTTCAACCTCCCTACACCCGACATTATCCCTTGTAACCCATTTTGAAACCGACCCTCAAGCAGCAAATTAAGTCTATCGAGACGAATTACGAATTTGTGAGACGAGGTCGAGTGGTAAAAGGCAAGAGAGCGTGAGTTCATTCTAAATAAAAAAGCCTAAAAGAGAGTTCAAACACGAGAGTGAGTGAATTTTTCTTTTTGAGCGAACTTGAGAGATTTGTGGTGAGAATTATTTTTCTTTCTAATTTAACTTTTGTTTTCTAATATTTTGTTGAAGCATGTATGAAGAATTTTCTGAATTTGAATTCCAAATGTGGAGACAAGAAATGCAAAGGATAATGCGATCTGAATTTCGACAATTCGACAAAGATAAAGAAGATTTGATATCTACTATCGTTGACATCAAGATTAGTTCAATCCTTCAAAGATTGGAAAATGAACCACAATGTGAAGATATGTTTCACACGCGTTGCCGTATCCACGATAAAGTTTGTTGCCTCATTATTGATGGTGGAAGTAGGTCAAACATGGCTAGTATTCGAACGGTGAAAAAACTTGGCTTGGCCACTACCAAGCATCCACGACCCTATCAACTGCAAGGACTTGGTGTTGAAGGCAAATTTGAAGTTACTCAACAAGTGCGTGTTGCATTTTCCATCGGAAGATACCAAGACGAAGTCCTTTGTGATGTTGTGCCTATTCAAGTCTGCCATTTGTTGCTAGGAGAACCATGGCAATCGGATCACAAGGTCATTCACGATGAACGTACCAATAGGTATTCCTTCAAGCATCAAGGAAGGAAAATCACTTTAGCGCCGCTCACACCGGAACAAGTGCAAGAAGACCAATTCAAAATGAAGCAATCCATTGAGCGAGAAAAGGAGAAAGAGATTGAAAAGGAAATTGAAAGAAAACAAAAAGAAAACGAAAAAGAAAAAGAAATCGAAAAAGTGAGAGAAAAAGAAAATGAAGAAAAGAAAATTGAAAAAGAAAAAGTGAAAAAAGAAATTGAAAGAGAGCTTGAAAAGAAATCAAGTGAAAAAGAAAGAGAGTATGTAAAAGAAACAAGTGAAGTGAGTAATCACGAAAAAGAGAGGAATTCTTTTGCTAACCCCATTTCGAAATTACCTTGTGATTTTTCTTTGTTTCAAGTTTGCAAGATTCCATCCACGGATTGGTTCCAACTTCATTACCTTTCTACCGAGAGACGATTTCAATTGATTGAAAGAGGTAAGTTGGAAGATAAAAATGATTGTCACATTTCCAATGGTAAGCAAGGTAAGGGTTCCTTGTTGAGCGAGTTTCAACTCATTCACTCACATGTTTATGACAAGATTGCTGAAAATTGTTTTTGCGAAAGGGTTTTTCCCATTGATTTGATTAATTTTCGTTCATCTATTATTTATGATTTTGTTTCAACTAGTGCTTTGAAAAGTTTTTTCTATGATAAGTTTTTTGTTGGCAATTTTATTGAAGGCGTTCGATTAGATCAGCATGAACAAAGTGTGATAGTGTGCGATAAAGATTATTCACATACAAAGTTTGATTTGTTTGATTATCATATTCTGAATGATGGTGATTACACGTTCCATAGTGGTAAGAAGTGTTTTCCTATTGATGAGTATGGTATTGGCAAGAATTTTATTGAAGTACGAATAAATCCGCATAAACAAATTTTGAACTCTTGTGATAAAAAGTTGGCATGTGAAATGCCTAGTCTACTTGTGTGTGGTGATAATTTGAATTTTCTATTTTTTTGCGTAAATTCCCCATGTCTGAACAAGTTTATTCGAATGAGATTTACGATGTATGAATGTTTGAACATATGCATGCTCAAATTCTTTTTGTTCCACTTGTGTGAATTGTTGGTAATTAAGAAATTCGCACTGCATTTTGGAACGTGTGAACAATATCGTGTGTTCAACCCTGGAGTTCGCTATTCTGGTTCATCTTTGAGAGAAGGCAAGCATTGTAAATTTTGTTTGAATGACCAAGTAAACAATCGTTGCTTGTATGATGCTTTGTCACTAAGTTTGAAAATGAGACGTGTGAATCTTGTTGGCTTGTTAAGACAAAATCAAATTTTTGATTGTGGAGAATGTTGTTTATTTTTGTTTAACAGAATCGAGACATATGAATGTTTAAAGCCATGCTTGTTTAATTTTCTTTTGATCCGAATATGTGATAAGACGATGGCATGTAAAATGGTTAGTGCATTTGAATTTGAAGATGGTGTCTCAAATCTGCCTTGCTATATAAATTCTGCATGTTTAAGTAAGATTGATCGAGTGGAACTTAGATTACATAATCATTTGGAGGACTCCTTGATAAATTTTGATTACAAATTTGATTTGATTCTGATGCATCCTTTATTACCAAGTATGGAAAACCATTGTGAACAGGTAAGATTCACTTCTACTTTTGATCCCGGCATTGGATTATGGATTCTAATTTTGAATAAGATTCTGGAAAGATCGTTTGAGTTTATAAATTTTAGTGTCACTAATTCGTTCCATTTCTATGTAGGTGACACTTTAGAATGGTTTCCTCCTAAAGAGGGAGGGCATGGAACTAAATCATTTTCTTTTCAAACCATTTGTGGTTCCTGGAGTTTTAGAAACAATACTTTTCGGATCATGAACAAAAGGGCTTGTGATCTCGAAAAATTTTTCGCAAGCAAGTGGCCCGATTTGAGGACAAATCGTCTTCAAGAGGGAGGGTATGATGTGATCTCAATCGCATCATGTTGTGGCACCACTCGTTGCTATCGTGATTGGCCTAAACACGAGGGCTCCAAGTGCAAGATGAAGCTCAATCTCAGCTCAACAAGCTCAATCTTAGTTTTTCCCAGCTCGATTTAGCTCACATGAGCTTAATTTAGCTCGTTTGAGCTCAATTTAGGTTACTTTAGCTCGTTTGAGCTTGGCTTAAGTTTATTTCAACTCATTTATTTTAATGTCTGAATAAATTAAGTAATTTATTAATTTAGCTTAAATTACTACTGACTCATAATTATGTTTTGACTTATTACATGTTTTAAATGTGTCTTGGCGAATTTAATATGTCTTGTTAAGACTTTATTAAATTTGTCTAATTTAATTTATGTTTTAATTAGTGTGTCTAAATTATATTAATGTTTGTTCAGCTGAATTTTATGTGATTTAATTTTGGTTCATGTGTTTTTGTAGGTGAGCTGAATTTGGAGAGTAATTAAACAAGGTTCATGCATGATAGGTTCAATGTATGGGACGGTGCATGTAAGGCCTCTTTCAATGAATGGTGGGTGATCCATTTGGCTCCCCAAGGCACCTATTTGGCCAAAAGGTGTCTAGCAACTTAAAGCACAAGCTTGGCGATCGTATTCCCAAGGCAAGATCTAAGCCATTCACACCTCAATTTGACCAATCACTCCTATACATGTATGGGTGGATTCATGAACGTCCAAAGGAGGAATATTACCTTAATTCATCACATTGAATGTATAATGTGCATGTACAAAGGGGAGAATGAATTTACAAGGTACATGCTTCCATTCATGAACCAGCCCATCATTAAAGCTTTAATTAAGAGAGATGCATGATCCATGCACCTAGCATTCGTCCAAGGGGGGTTGGATATGAATTGAAGATGCACATTCATGGAACAAGGAAGCTTTCTTATTGGTTAAGCATGCATGAACGGGTTTTGGGAAGAAACATGATTATTCAACCATGCATGAACTTACACTATCCATGAACAGAGATTTAATGCTTGAAGTGTGAACATTTTTAATTGTTGTGTGAACACATTAGTAGCTGAATTTTAATAGGCATTAGAGAGCCTATAAATAGTTTATTTTGTTTATTGTAAAAGGTTACAGAATTTGATTATTAAAACTTAATAGAACTTTTGTTCTTGTGAGGTTACCTCCTCTCTTCTTTCGTTCGAGTCTCGAAGCGACTTATCTAGCTTGCTAGTGGCGTCAATCCGAACTCCATTGAACTTATCACCGAACCGGTGTGGCGTTCAACCATATTATTATACCTTTGGTTCTTACCTCCATATAGGTAACGGGTCAAGGTCCACTTCTATCTTTCATCAAATTTCACCTTAAGCAATATAAGACTCGGGCAATACTTTTAGTATTGAACATTCTTGACGTTTAAGTTCTATTTTCCATCTCCATCAATTACCTTTTTTCTAACCTACCTTGTTTCTATTCTAAACCGAACCTATCAACACCAAACCACTCATCTAAACCCCTCTCAAAGCTTCCGTAACCCTTAGCCTAAATCACCCAATTTTGACAACTCCAACTACTCCTCATCGACGATTGGGCAACTTCGCGAAACGACTCGATTAACCCGGGCCGGATCGTATCATGTAATATTTCAAATTTGGGCTGGTTTGTCCTGGTCGGATTTGGGGTGTCATATTTTGTAGTATCAGAGCCAAGTTTAAAATTGTAAACTAGCCTAGACTGGTTAGGCTACTTGAATATTAGTGATATTGGATTATGATGTTTGCTTGCTTGTGATGATTAAAATTTTCATATTTTTGCCTATGCATGATCCTTGTGATATAAGTTGTTCTTGGGGTAGGATTGGGAACAAAATGCCCTATAGGAGCTGTACTTAGTTAAATCTTGGACCTCTTGCCGCTACACATTCTTGGTATGATTACTTTACTCTTATCTTTAGTATATGATAGTCATTATGCCTCTACATCATGATTGGGATAGTATGGTTGACGATGCGCCGCTACGAAACGATGTTCAGATGGGCCACGTCAAGCACTTCATGTCTGGGATGGTAGGAGCACTACAATTATCCTGGTTCCAATGTTGCCCTAACACGTCAGGGTTTGCCACTGGAGCTTTCACGAGCTCTTGGAGGTAAGGAGTTCCGTGGTGTTAAGGGCGATGATCTGACACATGCAGAGTATTGGTTGGAAGGTGTCGTTCATATTCTCGGTCAGATGGGTTGCTATAACGCTCGAGTTTGTGCAAGTGTACACAATCATTGTCAAGTAATAAGTAAGTATCAAGTTATCGTCTCCACAAGGATTGTATTTGTGCTAAGTCACTTAATTTGTAAAATTATATTAACAATTTGGTAAATAAAAAAACACAATATAGTTGAGAAGTGGTGATTAAAATATATTAAACTAAATGCAAATTATCCTAAGTCTGCAAACTATATGAAAAAAATAGATTTTAGAATAATTAAACACAATTTGCAACAATTATAACATAAATAAATTAGGATAATTACTTTAATTAAACTCAATTTATTATCAACATGTTTAATAACTTTCGGAAAAACATTCCATAGCAACTCGATCTTTCATGAGTTTGGAAACCACATTAGGTCCTTTCGGAATCCTTTACTTAGTAAATACACATTTTACTGATCCTTATTTACTAAGGGTTTCTTAGCATTCGTGTGAGGTAACAGGGACGTGTTAGGTTTGAAACAATTTAATCACACAAATCTAAAAACAATGCAGATAACAGAGCTTGGTTAGATTTGTTATGCAACCTACAATTTAATCGGGTTAGAATCTAAATTGAGCATGCACATTTCAATTATGTGTCCATTAGCCGTCGTCTGGTTAGGATCGCTCAGCTAATTCAGGTGCATTTCAATCACGTATGAACGAAATACAGACTTGATTTTAGTTGAAAACATGATTGATTAAGGCACAAACATTATAAGCATGAATCAAATAAATATTATTTAATCAAAATAATCATCCTAGCTTAAATAAAATTAAGCTATCATTGTTGTAAACAAGAACAAAGAACACACAGCAAACATCTTTATATTAAATTAAAGAAAATAAAGATTAAACCCAATTCAGAGTGGCTGTCACCCAAGACTCTGACTGACGAGGCTTCTTCGCTTCTTTGCTTTGCTCCTTTGATGATGGCTTTCCAAGGTGGCCGACCAAGGGTTCTTTAAGAGACTTAATTGCTAAAATCCTTATGCAAGGATGATGAAGGGGAAAGATAGCAAAAATGTAACACCCCGAATTTTGGGCCTAGAAGAAATAGGTTTTGAGCAAGGGAATGGTTAGGAACTGCACATAAATACTTAGTTGTGCAAGGAAGTGACATAAATGAATGTCTGCTTTAGTGGTTAAGTGATTTAGGAGTGTTTGGAAGTGTCTGAGAAGTCAGGGGGTTCAAGCCTTGGCTTATGCAAAATTTTTATTTTAAGTGAATAAAATCATTGGATTTAGATAGTAGGTTCTTAAATTATTGTGGTAAAAATATGACACAAAAATAGCTTGTGGTCTAGTGGCAAGGTGATGTGTTGTGTAACTGTGAGGTCTGAGGTTCAAGTCCTGTGTTGCGCAATGGAGTATTTATTTTGCTACTGAGCTGTGTAGGTAGTGGAGTTGGATTAAAATACTGCTAAATGGAGTTTGAATTGGTCATAGAGAGAATTGAGGAGGGATATTTGGAGAGATTTGAGGAGAGAATATTGGGATTTGGGGAGGTTGTTGTTGTGGAGTGATAATAGTAGAAAATTAAGGGATTTGGAGGTTATCAATTGGGATTTTTTTTTTCTTTTCAATTCTTTTTAGTTCTTTTCCAAAATTGTAGACGTTTCAATTCTCCCAATCCCCTGCCGATTTCTTTTTGCTGATTTTCCTTTCTCTTTTCCTCTCTTTCGTCTTTGGCACTTTCCGATTCAGTGTGGCTCGATTACTGTTGGTGTTCTTGGTGTGTGTTCTAGTAAGTTTAGTTAACATGATTGAAATTTAGGTTCTGCTAATCATTACTAAAGGGGTTATCTTGTGTTAGGAGAAGATTAAGTGACTGGAGTTCTTGCCTAACGACATCATCGTGTGTGGAATCGCCAATGTTTAGTCGAAGGTAAGGACTTTTGTTGTTGTTAAAGGTTGCTCGTCTCGCTGGGGTTGCGAATAGGTGTTAATTGAGTGACTGATTGGAGTTTTAATTGATCAAATTTAGGTTCTGCTGGTCTCGGGAGGGTTTCGGCATCAAACCGCATCAGGTGTGTAACAACACTCTACAAACGATATCGGTGAAATGCCGAGCAGTGTGTGTAATCACCCCCTTAACTACAAATCGACAAAAATTGAAAAGCCGAAAATGACGGCATTCGAGGCCACATGAGCGTACGAGTGATCGTGGGGTAATCCAGGCCCACGAAACATAGTGCTTGACTATAGAGGCCGCCATGAGCATTCTCATGGGATTAGGCCGAAATCGGCTGTGTGGGTCCAATGGGCTTGTGGGCCCCACACTTATGAAATCCACGAATTGTGACAGATACTGGACTGGGCTATGTAGATCTCATAGTCGTGGCAGAATCTGGGCTAAACGCGCCGTACGAGAGTATGGGCCCACTTTGGCCGAGTAATGGGCCTTGGGCCCATTTACACTGTTATGACATTTAGGTTACCTGAGTCGCTCGAGGCGACTGCGGACATTCTGAGTGGTCGATATATGCACCGAGACCCTAAAATAAGTAAAATAACTAAAATACCCCTAAAAGGTAAAATGACTATTTTAGCCCTAATAGATGAAAATGACTAAAATACCTCCATAGGGTAAAATGACTGAAATACCCCCATAGGGTAAAATGACTGAAATAATCCCATAGGGTAAAATGATCGAAATACCCCCATAGGGTAAAATGGCTGAAATACCCTCATAAGGTAAAATGACCGAAATACCCCCATAGGGTAAAATGGCTAAAATACCCTCATAAGGTAAAATGACCAAAATACCCCCATAGGGTAAAATGATTGAAATACACCCATAGGGTAAAATGACCAAAATACCCCTATAGCATAAAATGACTGAAATACCCCCATAGGGTAAGATGACCGAAATACCCCCATAGGGTAAGATGACCAAAATACCCCATAAGGTAAAATGACCGAAATACCCTCATAGGGTAAAATGATTGAAATAACCCCATAGGGTAAAATGATCAAAATACCCCCATAGGGTAAAATGACCAAAATACCCCATAAGGTAAAATGACCGAAATACCCTCATAGGGTAAAATGACCAAAATACCTCCATAGGGTAAAATGATCGAAATACCCCTATAGGATAAAATGACCGAAATACCCCCATAGGGTAAAATGACTGTTATAACCCTAGGAGATAAAATGATTGTTATGGCCTTATGTTATGTATGACTGATTTGCTCTATGATATGTATGACTATGATTGAGCATTACATTTTTCATACACGTATGATATTATGTGACGACATGTTTCATGGGGTTGGGCTGTTATATTTGGAGGAAGTGTACTATACTGTTAAGGTCGCTAGGGTTGCCCAAGACGACTGTGGATCTACTGGTGGCTTTGCCACATATACTGTTACTAGCAGCTTTGCTACGATACTAATACTGGCAGCTCTGCTACGATGCTATTACTGGCAGCTTTGCTGCGATATTCATGTGTTCGCTGGGTGGGTCGATTTTATCCCCACATGGTGTGTTGGTGGTATAGAGTGGTGTGTTGGCTAGATTGGGATGGGTTGCATTATTGCACTGCACTGTTACTGTATTGGGCTAAGGCCCACATTGATTCTCAGATGGGCTAAGGCCCACATTGCATTCTTCAGATTAGGCTAAGGCCCACACTGTTATTGTATTAGGCTAAGGCCCACATCAGTTCTCAGTATTGGGCTAAGGCCCACATCATTCTCAGTATTGGGCTAAAGCCCACACTGTACTATCACTTAATGACTAATAGGGGATTACACACCGAGTTTTCATAAACTCACCCTTTCTTTTATTTACTTACAAGAACTCCTCGGCCATAGGCGATTTGGTGTTGTGAGGGACTCGGAGGTGGCCACACTATTGCAAATTGTTTATTACTAGTTTTATTTAAATTTAAAGTTTGTGTTGGGTTTGTTCATGTAATAAGGACCTTTTAAGTTTTTTTTAAGGTTTTAATTGGGCTTTTGCTTATTTACTTTAAATTTCTATTTTAGGGAAGACGAATTTTCAAAATCATAATTGTTTTCAAAGTCACAAACTTTAAACGATTGAGTTTTCAAATGCTTCGCATTTTAAAAAAACTATTATAACGATAGCAGATAATAAGGCAAACGTTTTAACTAGATGATTGTTAAATAATACTAAAGAGATTTTAAGCTTAGAAACATTTTTTCCAACAAGACAAATTTGCAAACGACACTTCGATGTGACACGCCAGATTCGACCATAACGTCTAGGCCTGGTTTGGGGTGTTACATAAAAGAGTTAAGAGAATGATGAATGAGTGAGAGATGATGGGATGAGGGATGATTGAAAAAGTGAGAAATGAGCTCTTATTTATAGGTGAGGCAAGGGAGCTAGTTTGCTAAAAATAGGAGTGTCTATCCTTTGAAACTTCCTCCAAGACTGGCCGGCCATGAATTGAGGAAAGATGGCTGATTTTTCCTTGATTTTTGGTCAATTTGAGTGCCACAACAACTCAGGACTAAGACTCGGTCATCAGCAAATCTTTGGGAAAATCTATGATTTCTTTAACTCTTCAAGGACTTTGTATATTTAAACCAAAAAATGGTTTATGACATCCATGTGCAGCCGAAAATTGGGTTGACTTGGTCCCCAGTTTGGATGGTTTTGCAATTAGAAGAAAACTCTCAGACCTGTCCAAAAATAGTAGATAGTTTAAAGGACCAAATAATATAATTTAACCACTTTAATTAATCAGTTTACTTAATTAATTAAAACCAAATTTATAAATGAAATATTAAAAATGTATTATTAAATATAACTTTATATTTTATTATTTAATTTGTCGAAACCATTTTTAATTTGAAAAAATGAAATAGGAATCGACTTTGAAAATGAAAATGGAGTCGCCACCGACCTTTATTGGAGGTGTGATCGAATCACCTTGAAAATGATTTTAGGTCTACAAATTTGGAAAAAATAGGTTCGGGAGTCAATTACGCACGAGAAAGGGTTAACACCCTCGTGACGCCCAAAAATTGGTACCGAATCGATTGCTTAATGTCTTAGTGTCAAAATTTTGAAAAGATTTTAAAAATACGATCCTTTGGTGAGAAAACTTGCATAACTTAATTGGATGATAAGACATACCCATTTCAAAGTAATAAACGTCACACTCAAAGTGAGTTAGGTGTAACAATCCAATCTTCAAAATTACGTATGTCTTTTAAATTTTAAATTTTTAAATTTTTAAATTTTTTTTAAAATTAATGTATTTTGAGAAGGTTATTTTGTCATTTTAGGTCAAACGAGAAATCAGAACCTAGTAAGTTACGGTTTAATTTTTTGAAATTCCTAAACACCAAATATTGCCTTTATTTTGAAATCGAGACAACAAAATGCCATATCCAATAAGTTAGGATCCAACATTTTGAAGTCTCAAAAGCTTTATTTTAAAATTGTATGGTTTTAATAAAATAAAAACTTGGCTATCTAAATTCGTCGAAAAGAATTGAGGCCTAGTAAGTTAGGGCACAATCCTTTCGATATCTATGAACACCAAGCCTTTTTGAAAATTATGAGATGAAAGGATTGTAGTGCTTTAATAAAATATAATTTTACAAATGAAACATGATTGAATAACAATACTTAATGTAAAAGATAAATAGCAACTCAAACCTACACTAAGAAGTACTAAGCAAAATAGGTGAATACAAATAGCAATAATATTATACAAACACCAATATTAATAATTAAGCATCGATAAATTGATAATCAATCTCCTAAAGAGATACCTCAAAACAATGAAAAGGAGAAAATTTATAATCGCTATATCCTTTGTACAAAATTCAAAAGAAATTACATACATGATTTCAAAATAAACCCCAAATTTTTTAAATAATTAGTATTTGGAAACAATTAGGAATAGATTTAAAGTAAGCAGATATATTTATTAGTTAGACATGATAATACATATAAAAATATAAAATAATGATACATACATACTAATATATAAAAAGTAACTAAAACATATTACAAAATTTTAAAAGGAATTAATTACATATAAATAAAATTGATTTGAAAGACATATGCAAATATATTAAAAAACTTAAAATTAATTATCATATAAAATCAAAACATTGATACGTACTAAAAATAATTTAATAAGCTATGTAAATATGAATAATAGTATTATAACAAATATTATTACGTAAAGATATACCACATAGGAATATATATGAAAAGAGAAAATAAAAAACAATACAAAAAAATATCAAAAAAATATTCAAATTACAATAAACTCCAATAAAATACATAAAATACTTAATAATGAAATAAATCATAATATATTATATTTAAAACAAAATACCTAATGGATTTAAAACATCAATGTATAATAAATTTAAATAATATTAATTAACAAATTAAAATAATAGCATATTATATTTTAAAATTACACTAATAATAAATTTTAAAACAATATCAAATTTAAATATTAAAATAATATTAGATTTTTAGAAATAAATATGTCAAAATAAGAATTAAATAGATTTAGAATTAAATAAAAACTAAATTGCCACTAGAATTAAAAGAGAAAGAAAACGAGATGAATTGATAATTGATTCAAAAGCGAGGATCAAAACAAGAATCAAAAGAAAATGTTCGGATGCTCAAATCCGATCGGAAAACGACGTCATTCAACTTTGGATCTAAATGAGAATGGAATCAAATGCGAGGTAATAATTAAAAAAATCAAAGAAAAAAACTGCATTAAAACGAAATAGAATGGGAGGGGCTCATTGCGCAAATTTCCCCTCGATCCAAAATGCGCGGATTTGGCCTCATCTGGGTTGGGTTCAAGCGCAGGTCATGGCCACCAAAACGGTATCGTTTGGAAGCTATTATGCAAACTTCAAACCGTGCCGTTTCCGTAATTAACATAAAAATAAAAAAACCCTAAACTAAACCCGATCTGCCCTTTGAAACAAGAACCTAAGCATTCTCCTCTCAACTCCGCGTCGTTTCATGCCTTTAACCTCCATCCGACTCCGATTGCGACGGAGTAGAAGGCAAGTCGGCCACCAGGTAAGTGTACTCTTCTTTTGTTTATCATTTCTTTCATTTTAGCACATTAAACCATGAAAATGGAAAGGAAAACAAAAGAAAAAAAATACAAAAATAATATAAAAAATACTGAAATCACCTTTGAATTTCTGCTATATGCTATTTTCTTTTTTATTGATTTTTCCAAAATCCGATCCCTTTTACATTGTTGTATTTGGCTTTATATAGCCGAATCAGAAAAAAAAGAAAATAAATAAATAAAAATAAAAATAACATCTCTTTCTCTGCTATTTCTGTTTTTTGATTTTTTTCTGTTGCTTGTGAGTTTGTTGTGGTGCAGGTTTGAAGGCTGTACGAGCTGTGGACGTGGCGGATACGGAAGGTACGGAGAACCCTGGTGGCTGCGGCGCTAGAGGCTCGCCATTGCTGCTAGGGTTTCTAGTCGTGTTGGGCTGCGTTGGGCCATGATAGTTGGGCTAAATGTAGTTTAGGTATCATGTTGGGTATTTTGTGTTCGGGCCGCTTGAGCCCATTGTAATTTGGACTATGGCCTATTTAAAATTTGGTTTTCTTTTTTTATTTGGTTTATTTCACTAATGGGCCGGGCAAATTGGCCCTATTACAGCTGCCCCTTTTTGCTCGTTGTTGTGTAACGGGAACGGAGCAAAGACTTTAAAAGTGGCAAATTTTGCCCGGTCGCGTTGGACCTTAGTGCTCTTCTTCTTCGATTTGCCTCATTCCATCCTACTGCATCTTCAGAGGTATAGGAATTGATGCCTCGATCTACTCCACCGCAACGCTGGGGAGATAGGATTTAATAACTTTAATATGCTTAACTGTAATGTCCAGGAAGCAAGATTCATCGTTGTGGTTTCAATCTGTTCCATTGCACCGTCTGGGAAGTAAGATTCGCTGTTGTAGCTTTAATCTTTTTAACTGCAATGTCGGGGAAGCAAGATTCACCGATGTGGCTTTAATCTGTTCCACCGCATCGCCTGGGGAATAAGATTCGTTGTTGTAGTTTTAATCTTTTTAACCGCAATGTCGGGGAGCAAGATTCACCGATGTGGCTTTAATATGTTCCACTGCATCACCTTGGGAGTAAGATTCACTGTTGTAGCTTTAATCTTTTTAACTGCAATGTCGGGGAAGCAAGATTCACCGATGTGGCTTTAATTTGTTCCACCGCATCGCCTGGGGAGTAAGATTCTCTGTTGTAGCTTTAATCTTTTAAGCTGCAATGTCGGGAGCAAGATTCACCAATGTGGCTTTAATATGTTCCACTTGCATCTCCGGGAGTAAGATTCGCTGTTGCAGCTTTAATCTTTTTAACTGCAATGTCGGGGAAGCAAGATTCACCGATGTGGCTTTAATATGTTCCACCACATCGCCTGGGGAATAAGAATCGCTGTTGTAGCTTTAATCTTTTTAACTGCAATGTCGGGGAGCAAGATTCACCGATGTGGCTTTAATATGTTCCATTGCATCGCCTTGGGAGTAAGGTTCACTGTTGTAGCTTTAATCTTTTTAACTGCAATGTCGGGGAAGCAAGATTCACCGATGTGGCTTTAATTTGTTCCACAGCATCGCCTGGGGAGTAAGATTCGCTGTTGTAGCTTTAATCTTTTTAACTGCAATGTCGGGGAGCAAGATTCACCAATGTGGCTTTAATATGTTCCACTGCATCGCCTGGGGAGTAAGATTCGCTGTTGTAGCTTTAATCTTTTTAACTGCGATGTCGGGGAAGCAAGATTCATCGATGTGGCTTTAATATGTTCCACCACATCGCCTGGGGAATAAGATTCACTGTTGTAGCTTTAATCTTTTTAAGCGCAATGTCGGGAAGCAAGATTCACCGATGTGGCTTTAACTGCTCCACCGCATCACCGGGAGTAAGATTCGCTATTGTAGCTTTAATAATTTTAACGCAATGTCGGGAGCAAGATTCACCAATGTGGCTTTAATATGTTCCACTGCATCGCCTGGGGAGTAATATTCACTGTTGTAGCTTTAATCTTTTTAACTGCAATGTTGGGGAAGCAAGATTCACCGATGTGGCTTTAATCTGTTCGACTGCATCGCCTGGGGAGTAAGATTCGCTGTTGTAGCTTTAATCTTTTTAATTGCAATGTCGGGGAAGCAAGATTCACCGATGTGGCTTTAATATGTTCCACTGTATCACCAGGGAAGTGAGATTTGCCATCTTCAGTCTGCCCCACTGTAACTTCAGGGGGATATGACTTGTCTTCTCAGTCTGCTCCGCTGCAACCTCAGGGAGATAAGACCTAATGCGATCCACTCTACTGCAACTTCAGAGAGATAAGATCTTTTACTTTAATCCGCTCCACTACAACTTCAGGGAGATAGAATTTTCTTTTTCGGTCTGCTCCGCTACAACCTCAGGGAGATAGAACTTGTGGCTTAAATCTGCTTCCTTACTCTTGAAGATAAGATTCGCCATCTTTGATCTGCTCCGCTACTGTTTAGGGAGACAAGATCTGTAATTTCCCAACCTATTCCACTGCTGACCAGGGATATAGAATTTGTGATTTCACCGATCTGTTCTCTGGGGAACATGACCTGTATAATTCATTTATGAACTTAATTATGCCTAGTGATTAGGATGTCATGATCAGAATGAATCAAATGCTCCTAACTAGACATGTGTGAATGGTGTTTGCATGAATACAGAATTTTATTTTTTCGAGAATGATCCTGCTTAGGTTGTCATTACTCGAAGTTTATTAAGGCTTTATCAATGACGTGCTACAATGCCTTCTTGCTTGACCGGCTTTTCTGAAGAAACATTTAGCCGTTGCCCCCATTGTAAACCTCAAAGTTTAATCCATTAGGGCACAAAATTTGTACCATCATTCTCCCGCTGCAATCCAAGGGTAGAAATATATGGCTTTTCCTCAGTCCTCTCTTATCACAATTCAAGGATACATGATCTAAATCGTTTTGGTTTCTTACACCATTCTCGTGGTGTCATACCAAGGACTCATGGGCAAATGAAGGCTCTCTCCTCCGAGGTAACCTCTTCCTATTGCGGGATGATCATTGCTTGCTCGTTTATGGTATCTTGTCAATCAATCCATTTGACAACAAAATCCAAAGAGAAAATCTAAATTTAGACTCTTCCTTCTCAAATTTCCAACCTTTAAATTTGGTCCGTTCTAAACAATAGTCCTGTTTCAAGTTCTGTATTATTTAGAAACTTTTCGAGTAATATGCAAAACTTCCTTTGTGAAATTTTATTAGTCTATTCATCATTATTCCAATGCAACATGCTTGCAAAAAGGGTCATGACAATGGATAAGAATAAAGTTGGTTCTAAGCATAGCTCAAAATGAATAAATTATCAAAAATAGTAAAGAAGGATAATAAAGAAATTGATTGGGAATGTATATCTTGGAAAAGAAAAAAAGTATTCCAAGAACAACAAATTCAATATAAATAATATGAGAATCGGGTGCCCCAGATATCGTAACTTGAACTTCTCGGTACAAACTTTCTGAAGACCATTCAGTGTTTGACATGTGTTTAGGAGATCTACATTGCTTTGTCGATGCCCCAAGATGTCGCCTATCCTTTCTGTTGATTCAAGCATAGCAAGATCACCACATGCCCCAATATGATCAAAATTGAGTTGCCTGATCACCTCATGCCCCATTTTAATCAATATTTGAGCCGCTTTTTGGGTTTTCAACTCAAATCCCTTTGGCCTAAGGTGCCCTTTGCGGGTTTTCCCCTTAGCCTCTCCATCATTTTTTATTTTTCATTTTCTCTTTTTCATTTTTCACATTTTTTTACTCGAAGTGCCCTTTGCGAGTTTTCACCTTGGTCATTTCCTCTTCTTTAAACGAAGAATTTCTTGACTGGATCTAAGTTTATAGGACTAGCAATCTCACTCAAGACTAGTGCTCCTCTGAAAAAGGTCTTCTTTACAACATAGGGACATTCCCAATTTGACATTCATTTCCCTCTAAAATCCTTTTGTTGAGGAAGGATCTTTTCCAACATCTAGCCCTCTCGTAGAATTCTCTAAGACAACCCTGTTCATTATGGGCTCATATCATTTGTTTCCGGTACATCCGACCACGATGAATAGCTTTTAACCCTTTCCTAGGTCCAACTGATCACATCGTGATTGGATCCTTCAACTCTAATACTCGGAGAGGGAATTTCAATAGGTAAAACTACCTCAATCCCGTAACCCAAAGAGAACAAAGTTGCTCGATAGAAATCTTGATAGATGTTCGCAAGCAATGAGGGCAAATGGTGATATGAACCCATTACGGATGTGTCGAAATACGTATTGCCTGATCGTGAATGGGAGTAAAGGATAAAGAAAAACAAATAAAATGGATAGTTAATTTTTGCAGTAATTTGTGGGAATGGAGAAAATGGACTTAACTCCAGAAATGATTCAACACTAGAGAGTATCACCCCGATTTCTATTTGGTTAAGGTGGATTTGCGGAAGTATAGAATGGAACCTTGACCCACTATCAAGTATGATAGGAACCTCGGTATAACTTGAACGCCACACTTTGGGTGCAAAGTGATAAGTTCGGTTAAGAAGAATGGGTTGACGCCACAAGGGTTACTTGATAAGTCAAACGAGTCTTTGGAGAACAATGAGAGTTGTAAACAATCTCACAAAATGTAAAAAAAAAAACATTAATTCCAGGTTCTTGATGTTTTACAATGAAATTTAACACATATTTATAGGCAAAACAAAAGGGTAGCCGAATGGGCAAAATTGGAAGCCAAATTACCATGGTGCTTCCTCAATTTGTTCCATAAATTATGCATGATGTTGGGCAAATGCTTCCTTAAATTCTTCCATGAATTATGCATGATGTTGGTCAAATGCTTCCTCAAATTCTTCCATGAATTATGCATGATGTTGGTCAAATGCTTCCTCAAATTCTTCCATGAATTATGCATGATGTTGGTCAAATGCTTCCTCAAATTCTCCCATGAATTATGCATGATGTTGGTCAAATGCTTCCTTAATTTCATGCCGTTCACCTCCACATCAATTCGGCTTTTATGCATGTTGCAGTCCACCTCTTCTTTGCCATCCATGTACGTTGTCCTAGCAAATTCAACAAATTTACTTAGCTTAAATCTCACACATTAATTCGGCTGAACCAAGAAATATTTAACTAAGACTCAAATTAAACTCAACAGCAACTAAGACAATTTAATTAATTATTTCAAAAAAAATGAATAAGCTAAAAACGAGCTTGTTAAAAATTAAGCTGGAAGAGCTTGAAGTAAAGTGCACGGTTTGCTCATCTTGCTGGTCCATGAGTTTTCAAGTAGACTGGCCACGGATTCACCCCAAACCCGATCAACCAAAGCTGAAATTGTGTCTTTAAACTTCTTAGCCCTAGCTCTGGTAATAGGTCCTTTAGGCAGCTCGAGGGAAACATCGTTCGCACTTGATAACTCATGGGGTTCGATTGCATCAAATGGTGATTTCCCATGCCAGTCCTTCTAAGTCTCAGTCATTTTTGCAATTCATTGTCTTGCAATACAGTGACAAACCGTGGTGTCTGATTTTAAATTAATTACAGCTCTCAGCTATCGCGCTATTGTTCAAGTTCAATACATTTTCCAATACCATCTTCTCTAGAATTCTATATAAGCATTTGATGACATTGGCGTATGAAGCAGCCTCTAATGATCTAAAAAATAGAGTAATTCCCATTAGAAGTCTTCGATAATGGTGATGTCCATGCCCCATTTTGCTCAAAATTTGAGTCGCCCTTTTCGGGTTTTCAACTCAAAACCAACTTTGGTCACAAAGCGCCCTTTGCGGGTTTTCGCCTTGACCTCTCCTTTTCTTTTTCCTTTTTCCCTATTTTCTCTTCTCTTTTTTTTTTCAATTTCATTTTGACCTTGATTTTGATTTTTCTTTTTCTTCTTTTTGTTTTGATTTTAATTTTTCTTTTTGTTTTTTTAAATTAGATCTGAACTCTTGGGATTAGGCAAGTCCTTGTTATCCCTTTCGAAGAATCTTCTTTGATATTGGATTTCCTTTATAGAGCCTTTTGGGGTGAAACTACGACTGAAAACTTTTGATCTTCCTCTTCCATCAGGATAAAATCCAACAACATCTTGAAGGGATAGAAACTCGACTTCAAATGGGCAAAGCTATCTTGAGTCAACGAGAAAGGTATTACCCGCAAAGGATTGCATCGTTCATCTTGTAAATTTCGACATTGTCTTTGTTGTGCGATTTCATTATCGTGATTAACCCGGGCATATCTGATAAGACCATACAAAGACATCTTTGAACTCTAGAATAACTTAATGATGACTCACTTTATCTTTGTGGTCATGTCAATTCCAATCTTCACCCACTCACAATTTCTAATGGTTCCTCGTGAGGTAGGATCATCTATCCTCTTGTTCAACCATCCTCAACAAGTCCGGAATAAGCTACAATCTTTGTCATTTTCAAAGTCATGAGATCCCTCTAAACACATGCCTCGCTTAAAAAGGAAAATTTGAGTCTGTAGCAGCGTCATTCATGTAATTGGTACAAAAGAATATACAAAAGAATGTATAAATTCATGAATAATTATTTGTACTATATGATTATGAATGAATGAATAATAAGAAAATCCAAAAGAATGAAAGAATCTAGAATTGTTTGTAAAGAATAAAAATATTGGCTCAGTAATAATTGCAAAGATGTATTTCATTAAAATAATAATGTTCAGACATGAGCCTATTTCACAAAGGAAATTTCTATCATTTTTAGGCTAAAAACAACAAAAATGTTCTGAACATGACTCTAAATAAGTTCTAAAAGCTACAGGACTTTCTTCTGCAGCCCAATTGCTTAGAACACTCCCAAATTTATAAGGGCGGATATCTAACAAGGTCCCTTCTTCAGTTGCTTTTCGTCGATGTGAACATTTCCCATTCTTCTTCATGCATTGCATTCACTCCATTATCAATTATGATTGGGTAACGGATTTTCTGCACTGGAGTCATCAAACTTGACAACACCCATGTTAATGAGCCTTTCAACAAGCTTTTTAAAGACGGTGCAATTTTCTATCAAATGTCCCGCAATTCCCGCATGATAATCACACTGTACATTCACATCATACCATTTGGAGTACGGAGGTTGCAGGGGCTTTGAGTAGAAAGGAGCAATAATGTGCGCATCGTATAAGCGTTGATACAACTCCTTATACGACATCGGAATTGGTGTGAATTGGAGCTTCTCATTACTTGGTTTCACTCCAGATTCTTGTCTCAATGAACATTGTTGACTAGCGACCCCTTTACCTGACCTTGAGTAACCTATGTTATTCATCTCATCTTCTTTTCTCATTGAGACTGATTTTTTGTTACTCTCTCTACCATCTATTCTTCCATTTTTGACGGTATTTTCAATCATTTCGCCATTCATGATTATATCTGAAAAGCTCTCCGAAGCGCTTCCCAACATGTGAGTGATGAACGGGGCCTTCAATGTGTTGATAAAGAGCATCGTATTTTCTCTTTTTAGGAGCGGCGGCTGAACCTGGACTGCAACCTCCCTCCACCTCTGTGCATACTGCCTAAAACTCTCGCTTGGCTTCTTTTCCATGTTTTACAAAGTGATTCTATCAGGAACCATATCTGTCACATGACTGTATTGCCTCATAAATGCTTGAGCTAGGTCTCTCCATGAACCAATCTTGGTACGGCTCAATTGCTTGTACCATTTGGACACTGCCCCTACCAAACTGTCTTGGAAGCAGTGTATTAGCAGCTGATCATTGTTAATGTAGCCAGTCATCCTTTTACAGAACATGGTGATATGGGCTTCGGGGCAGCTAGTTCCATTATATTTTTCAAATTTGGGAGGAAGTACTAAGTCTGGGACTAAGCTTAGATCCTTAGCGTCAATTCTCTGATTACTATCAGCGCTTTCCACGGCTTTGAATTTTTCCTCCAACCATTTATACCTATCTTCCCACTATTTTGGCAATTCCGTGTTCGCCTTTCCTTCTTCAGCTGTTTCATCAAAATCCAGGACGACAAGATTAACTGGATTATCACCAAGGTTAGGACTGATCCGACCGAAAGTTCATCGAGATTGAAACATCGATGCGAAACCGCTGAGGCCCAATTGAAATAGAGGATCGCCAGAGGTACCTCGATCTGAACACCACATGCTCTGAGAGCGTAAAGCACGGAGGATAGGTAGGTCTATCCTTGTCTTCTTCTTCATCATTTACCATAGGACCTTTCCCTTATTTACTCCTTTAGTCGGTAGATGGGTCAATTCACCATCGCATCTTTTAAGCCTTGATCAATTTTTCCATCATGTCTTCTTGGATTTTATCTTGCCGCTTCGCATTTGTACTTGTAACCGTTCTTGCATATCCTTTTGCATTTGCTTCAATTTCTCCAATCTTTGATTCATTTCCTTAGTTTTGCAACGAAATCGTAAGGATGTTTGGTTGGTTGGTTTTCAGATTAATTTGAAACAAATTTACTCAATTAGACTCTTTCAATGGGCTTTAATGCATGTAATGCAATGCAGATGCATGAAGTGAATGCCTAAAGAGATGTTAATTCTGATTCAATTAGATTTAGAAAACTTTATTAGAAAGCAAATTCCTTTACATAAAGCAGAGGCATATACGGCTTCGCCCTTATATTCCAAGAGACAACATCGATCTTTTTCTTCGTCCGCATGTTTGAGATAATCTCGCCAATTTCCAATAGATGCCACTGCTAGCTCCTTTTCTTGATCTTGGTCGCGATCATCATCTGCCCATCTTCATAAGGCTCGTCAGCTTCTTTAAGGGAGTTGGAATGTCGAAGGCTCTTAAACAATTTCCTTGAATCCGCAGGCCACGAAGCAAGGTCACAAACTCTTCCATCGCTCTTCTTGTGTTTCTTAGAATATATTCAGGCAACCGTATTGTTTTCGACTTTATCAAGGAATCCGTATTCCATGACAAGCTTTCTAATTTAGTAATTGGATTTGAATCAATATCTCTTTCCTAAGATGCAAATGCAATGCAATCATAACACAACAAGAGGGGTTAGTACAGAATAGAAGCAAACAAGGAAAACAAAAGTACCTAGTCAGATAACCACTAGGGATTTGGAGGGGCTCTACCTAGGATAGGTTCCTAAGGTCTTCTACATGTAGTTTGGTTCTAAAGTTGAGGTACCCAAACCAGTAGATTCCTCGATCCTCACCCATTATAGGCTCATACAGACCGAGTTCGATTCAGAGGAATATATTTCCCTATGGCTGCACGGAGATGAAAATCTCACGAAGACATAGGTACGGATGTATCCCAAAGTGATCCACTATCACCTGCACGGAGGTAAAAACCTCAAGAAGAAGTAGTTTCTCAATCCCACTTAAAAGGGTAAGACTACATAGTCTTTATGCAATATGATGCCAAAATATAGAGCTCAATTTATAGTAATCATACAAACAAATGCAAAGAGAAGATCATAATTTTTCAAATCAAATTTTTAATTTTCGACAAGAAGACAAAAACAATCAATTTTACTACCGACTCTCTTAGCTCCCGATTGGAGTCGCCAAGTTGTCGAAACCATTTTAATTTGAAAAATGAAATAGGAATCGACTATGAAAATGAAAATGGTGTCGCCAACCGACCTTTATTGGAGGTGTGATCGGATCACCTTGAAAATGATTTTAGGTCTACAAATTTGGAAAAAAATAGGTTTGGGAGTCGATTACGCACGGGAAGGATTAGCACCCTCGTGACGCCCAAAAATTGGTACCGAATCGATTGCTTAATGTCTTAGTGTCAAAATTTTGAAAAGATTTTAAAAATACAATCTTTTGGTGAGAAAACTTGCATAACTTAATTGGATGATAAGACATACCCATTTCAAAGTAATAAACGTCACACTCAGTGAGTTAGGGTGTAACAGTTCAATCTTCAAAATTACGTATGTCTTTTAAATTTTTAAATTTTAATTTTTTTAAAATTCATGTATTTTGAGAAGGTTATTTGGTCATTTTAGGTCAAACGAGAAATTCAACCCGTAAGTTAGGGTTTAATTTCTAAATTCTAAACACCAAATATTGCCTTTATTTTGAAATCGAGACAACAAAATGCCATATCCAATAAGTTAGGATCCAACATTTTGAAGTCTCAAAAGCTTTATTTTAAAATTGTATGGTTTTAATAAAATAAAACTTGGCTATCTAAATTCATCGAAAAGAATTGAGGCCCGATAAGTTAGGGCACAATCCTTTCGATATCCATGAACACCAAGCCTTTTGAAAATTATGAGATGAAAGGATTGTAGTGCTTTAATAAAATAAAATTTTACAAATGAAACATGATTGAATAGCAATACATAATGTAAAAGATAAATAGCAACTCAAACCTACACTAAGAAGTACTAAGCAAAATAGGTGAATACAAATAGCAATAATATTATACAAACACCAATATTAATAATTAAGCATCGATAAATTGATAATCAATCTCCTAAAAGATACCTCAACACAATGAAAAGGGAGAAAATTTATAATCGCTATATCCTTTGTACAAAAATTCAAGAGAAATTACATACATGATTTCAAAATAAACCCCAAATTTTAAAAAAAATTAGTATTTGGAAACAATTAGGAATAGATTTAAAGTAAGCAATATATATTTATTAGTTAGACATGATAATACATATAAAAATATAAAAATAATGATACATACATACTAATATATAAAAAATAAGTAAAACATATTACAAAATTTTAAAAGGAATTAATTACATATAAATAAAATTGATTTGAAAGACATATGCAAATAAATTAAAAAAACTTAAAATTAATTATCATATAAAATCAAAACATTGATACGTACTAAAAATAATTTAATAAGCTATGTACTTATATGAATAATAGTATTATAACAAATATTATTACGTAAAGATATACCATACATGAATATATATTAAAAGAAAAATAAAAAACAATATAAAATAAAATATCAAAAAAATTATTCAAATTACAATAAACTCCAATAAAATACATAAAATACTTAATAATGAAATAAATCATAATATATTATATTTAAAACAAAATACCTAATGGATTTAAAACATTAATGTATAATAAATTTAAATAATATTAATTAACAAATTAAAATAATAACATATTATATTTTAAAATTACACTAATAATAAATTTTAAAACAATATCAAATTTAAATATTAAAATAATATTAGATTTTTAGAAATAAATATGTCAAAATAAGAATTCAATAGATTTAGAATTAAATAAAAAACTAAATTGACACTAGAATTAAAAGAGAAAGAAAACGAGATGAATTGATAATTGATTCAAAACTGAGGGATCAAAATAGCAATTAAACGCAAATGTTTGGATGCTCAAATCCGATCAGTGAAAACGGCGTCGTCCAACTGTGGATCTAAATGAGAATGGAATCAAATGCAAGGTAATAATTAAAAAAAATCAAAGAAAAAAACCGCATTAAAACGAAATGCAAATGGGAGGGCTCATTATAAATTTCCCTCGATCCAAAATGCGCAGATTTGGCCTCATCCGGTCGGGTTCAAGCGTGGGTCATGGCCACCAAAACGGTACTGTTTGGAAGCTATTATGCAAACATCAAATCTACGCTTCGTAATTAACATAAAAATAAAAATAAAAAACCCTAAACTAAACCCGATCTGCCCTTTGAAACAAGAACCTAAGCACTCTCCTCTCAACTCCGCGCCGTTTCATCCCTTTAACCTCCATCCGACGCTGATTGCGACGGAGTAGAAGGCAAGTCGAGCACCAGGTAAATGTACTCTTCTTTTGTTCATCATTTCTTTCGTTTTAGCATAGGAAACCATGAAAAAAGAAAGGAAAACAAAAGAAAAAAATAATATAAAAAAATACTGAAATCACCTTCGAATTTCTGCTATATGCTCTTTTCTTTTTGATTGATTCTTTCCAAAATTTGATCCCTTTTACAGTGTTGTATTTAGCTTTTTATAGCCGAATCAGGAAAAAAAAAAAGAAAAACAAATAAATAATAATAAAAATAACATCTCTTTCTCTACTATTTCTGTTTTTCGATTTCTTTCTATTGCTTGTGAGTTTGTTGTGGTGCAGGTTTGGAGGCTGTACGAGCTATGGACGTGGCGAATACGGAAGGTACGGAGAACCCTGGTGGCTGTGGCGCTAGAGGCTCGCCATTGCTGCTAGGGTTTCTAGTTGTGTTGGGCTGCGTTGGGCCATGATAGTTGGGCTAAATGTAGTTTAGGTATCATGTTGGGTATTTTGTATTCGGGCCGCTTGAGCCCATTGTAATTTGGATTGTGGCCTATTTAAAATTTGGTTTTTTTTTTATTTGGTTTATTTCACTAACTGGTAGGCAAATTTGGCCTATTACATAATTTGATCATGCATGGCCCACTTTATAGCTTAAAATATAATATGCTCAAATTAATATAAAATAAGCCATTTTATGCATGAAAACTATATAATAAAGTATAAAATCACATTTTAATAATTTCTATGTCCTAATTTCATATTTTCACATATTACATTAATTTATTAGACAATTACTTGGTTTTAACAACAAATTTAAGTAAAAGGTGATGAATTATATAGGAAAAATCCTATATATTTTTCAGTTTACACACCCCAAACTTTAATCATTGCTCGTCCCGAGTAATGTTCATGCACAAAGAAAAGTCTTACTAAGGCAAATTTTGCTAAGAGTGTAAGTAGCATCAATCTTTGTCTCATAATCATGCATCAATAAACTCATGCTCATAGACCTTCTTTATTAACAAGAGACTCATATACAAACATTTTGAAAATTTTATTCTAAGTTTCAAGATATATCAACATGAATCATAGTTTGCATGTATGTCACAACCATAGATAATATTGATGTGATCCGCTCGATGATGTAGAGTCGGGTCACTTGTTTGCCCGATCACAACGAGAAGAGTCGTTCGTTTGGTGAGAAAAAATGGATTTTGATTAACTTTAAGCGGAAGTTGGAAAAAAGGTTCAAAGGATAGGTGAAGTTTGATGATTGATGTTAGGTTCGGGTTTTACAAGAAAAATAAAGTTTATAATTTTAAAGTTAAAAGGAGATGGTAAAGTGAACTCAAGTCAAGAACAATTCAATACTATATGAAGTATTGCCCGGGACTTATGTTGCCTAAGGTGAATTTGATGGATAGTCGAAGATGGACCTTGACCTGCTACCTATATTGAGGTAAGAACCAAAGGTATAAAAAGGTGGGGAACGCCACACCGTAATGGTGATAAGTTCAAGGAGTCGGGTTGACGCCACTAGCGAGCTAGATAAGTCGAACGAGACTCGCATTTAAATAGGATAGGAGGATACCTCTCAATCAAGTTTTCAATAATCAAATTTCAGAACCTTTACAATAAACAAGTAAGCTATTTATAGGCAAAGACTAAGCTAGCCGAATGGGCAACTTAATGGCTAAGAATTCAGCCATGAATATGCTAGAAATTTCTAGAAAGAAATAATTAATTTGTTGAATGTGCATGAATGAAGCATTAAAAATTCGGTTCATGTCCGGAGATGATGCATGGATTGACCGAATCATCATGTTGCTTCACTAGATGCATTCATGCATCCTTAGCCTTGAAGAATCTCCATAATTCCATGAATGTGCAGCCCTTTAATGATCCTACATCTCCTTGGCTGAATGAGGCATTAATGTGCCTAAAATACTTGAATGGTCATCTTGAAAATGCATGAATCATGTATGAAACGTCCCATGTACTTTCCCCATAAATATGATCCATGAATCTTCAAATACATGAACTTTCAAAGAACTCCTCTTGCATGAACATCCCAAATGCATGTGTTACTTTAAATGCCATCCATTGAACCTCAATTGTGCATGCACACTCCCATACATTGCACCAATCCATTCATGAACTCGCAAAGAAATAACATCGCAAGTTAAATGCATTTCGCACACATTAAATTAGCAAGATATGAACTCAATAATTTGCACATTAAATTCGCCATACATATTAACAAATTCAGACATATTTAAACATCATAATTAATTAAGTATTTAATTTAGATATAATTAAAACACTTAATTAATTATTGGTCCAGATTTTAACAAATCAATTAACTTAAAATAAACAACTAATTCAACTAAAGACAAATTAAATGGTTTATTTCAGAAAATAAATGCAAACTAAAGAAAGCTAAAAATAAGCTCATTGGGTTAAAATTGAGTGAATTGATCTCGAATGAGTGACTTGAGCTCAAGTGAGTGGAAACGAGCTAAACAGAGCTCAACGAGAAGAAAATGAACTAATTCACTTGCATGGATTTGCAAACAATGCTTAGGAGCTGGTCCAAAAGTGTGCCCGAGGCGTGGTTGTATCATCCCTCCTCTTTAAAGCGATTTGTCCCCAAATCGGGCCATTTGCTCGCAAAAATCGTTCAAGATTTTGATAGCCACAAATGGCTTGGATCGAAGAAGCTCATTCGCATACCCTCCCTCTTTAGAAGGGTACCACCTCACATCGTTACCTATAAAAGAATAGAACGAATTAGTAACACGATGAAGGTTAAGCACAAAGGAACTTTCCAAAATTTGATTCACAATTCGAACAAATAAACCGATACTGTGGTCAAAATAGAAATTGTTCTTACCGCTTTTTTCGATAGAAACAAACCTAAATCACAAAACAATCGAAGGCATAATCTCAAGGTCGAATTACAAAATCCTAGCCCTTTTAACAAGAACAAAGAATAATAATCTCCGGTCAAAACAAAATTTTCTCTTGCCATTTCAATTTGATTTGGCAATTTCATGACAGACTTCATAGAAAGAACACTAAGCAACTCAAAATCATTATCATGCAAAACATGTTCGGATCTTTTAGACCACGCTTGAGAACAACCTCCAAAACAAAATTTTGATTTTGACTTAACAAACCAACAAGATTCACATGTCTCATTTTCAAACTTAAAGACAAAGCATCATACAAACAAAGATTGTTTACACATTCATTCAAACAAAATTTACGATGCTTGCTTTCTTTCAAGGATGATTCATAATAACAAACCTGTGATTAAACAAATGATTTTGACTACTCGATCCAAATGGCAACGAGGGTGTTAGCATACTCAAATTCAAACAAGCAAACCCTTTAAATTTTGTTCGAAAAGATTTACGAAAACATGGAAATTTCACACCACCAATTAGAGAATTCACATGATCAACACATCCAAACAGATGATATGTCGACTTTTGATCACACAATTCCATATTTTGTTGGTGCTGTTTTATTCGTTCTTCATCAAAAATCTTGCTGATGCCATACTCATCAATACATTTCCATTCCTTTTCAACAGGATCAGTTAGAATGAATAATTTATACGGACTTTCATCTCGAGCATCCAAAACATGCATTCCATTGCTAGTTAAAGATAAACAACCAATACCATCAAGAAAATAATATTTTTCAAAAACAAGAATCTTCTTATCATCAGAAAAAACAAATGGATCATCATCAATCAAAGAATGACAAGTAGCCACGTCAAAGTTTAGATTTTTTCTAAAGACCAAATCATCAACAAAGTGTCCACCAACAATCGAAAAAGGCAGAGGTGCTTTAAAATTTTCAACATTCATACCTTGCTTACCTTGAAACATTGGAAGAATGATATCTTGCAATTGATCGTGATGGAAATCAGTAGGAAATAAATGATGATTAGAGCATTGCAAGACTCCTTTCAAGGAAAAATCAACATTTCGATCCAAGGTTAAACAACAAAACAAATGTTTGAATGGGCTTTCTCTAAGACCGACAAAATGGCCGAATTGATCGATAGAAAACAAATCACAATCAGAATAAAGACCAAAAAGATTCTTACCTGACTTACCTTCGAAAGTTTGAAAATTATTCACAACATCCAACTTACCTTTTTCAATTAATTGAAAACGTCGTATGTCAGAAAGATAATGAAGTTGGAACCAATTGGGTGAAATTTTGCAAACCTGAAACGAAGAAGAATCAAAAGGCAAACTCAAACAGGGTTAGCAAAATTTTCCTTACTTTTTCTTGCTTGCTTTCTTCACTCGCTTTTTTGTGAACTTTTTTCTTTTCCACTCGATTTCTTTTCAAGCTCTCTTTCAATTTCTTTTTCCACTCTTTCTTTTTCTTCTCTTTCAATTTCTTTTTCAATCTCTTTTTGCTTTTCACTCTCTTTTATTTTTGAAATCTCATTTTCATATTTTTCTTTTTCATTTCTTTCATTTTCATTTTCTTTATTCTTTTCTCGCTCAAAATCTTTTACAACCAAAATTTTCAATTTGATTTGGTCCTCATGGACTTGTTCCGGTGTGAGCGGTGCTAAGGTGATTTTCCTTCCTTGATGCTTGAAGGAATACCTATTGGTACGCTCATCGTGAGTGACCTTGTGATCCAATTGCCATGGTGCTACCAAAGAACAAATGGCTAGCTTGAATAGGTACCACATCACAAACGACTTCGCCTTGGTATCTCGCCGATGGAATATGCAACACGCACTTGTTGAGTAACTTCAAATTCACCTTTGTCGTTAAACCACCGCAGCTTATAAGGTTGGGGATGCTTGGTAACGAGTAAGCCAAGTTTTTCCACCATTCTAGTGCTGGCCACATTTGAACTAATGTCACCATTAACAATGATGCAACAAATTTTATCGTGGACTCGGCATTGAGTATGAAATGATTCTTATGTTGCGTTCGTTCTCCAATTGTTGAAGACTTGAACTCATTTTGATGTCAATGTTAACAGTGTCAAATCTTCTTTATCTTTGTCGGATATTACTTGAGTTCTCCTTTTGTATTCGCTTGAATTCAGATCGATTATCCTTTGCATTTCTTGCTTCCATACTTGGAATTCACATTCGAAAATTCTTCGACATGTTTCAACAAAATGTTAGAAAACAAAAGATAAATTAGAAAGAAAATAATCCTCACCACAAAATCTCACAAGTTCTCTCGCAAAGAAAATAATAAATGGCACACCACTCGTGTTTCACTCTTATTTGGCTTTTCTTCTCTCGAATGAACTCACGCTCTTGTTTTTTACCACTCGACCTCATCTCACAAATTCGTAATTCGCCTCAGAGACTTAATTTGTCGCTTGAGGGTCGGTTTCAAAATGGGTTACAAGGGATAATGTCGTGTAAGGTAGGTGAACAAAGAAAAAATTGGTTTAAAGTGTGGCGCTGGGATGGATAAATAATGGTAGGAAGGATACTTGATGATCGGAGTAATAAGAGATGAAAATAAAACTCGCAAGACTTTTCACTTCTTTTTTTTCTTTTTTTTACTCCTTTTTTTTTGCTCACTTCTTTTTTTTCGAATTTTTTTTTTGAATTTTGATTTTTTTTGTGATACTCCAATACAATAGTAAGGTAAATATAAGGAAGGAAAAAAAATTAAATTACAACTCGAAATTTTTTTTTGATTTTTTTCACGTTCGAACCTACTTGCGCCTTTGTTACGAATGTCGGTGCTCCTCGCTTTGCAAGCTCGATACCAAATGATGTGATCCGCTCAATGATGTAGAGTCGAGTCACTTGTTTGCCCGATCGTCGACGAGAAGAGCCGTTCGTTTGGTGAGAAAAAAATGGATTTTGATTAACTTTAAGCGGAAGTTGGAAAAAAAGGTTCAAAGGATAGGTGAAGTTTGATGATTGATGTTAGGTTCGGGTTTTACAAGAAAAATAAAGTTTATAATTTTAAAGTTAAAAGGAGATGGTAAAGTGAACTCAATCAAGAACAATTCAATACTATATGAAGTATTGCCCGGGACTTATGTTGCTTAAGGTGAATTTGATGGATAGTCGAAGATGGACCTTGACCTGTTACCTATATTGAGGTAAGAACCAAAGGTATAAAAAGGTGGGGAACGCCACACCGTAATGGTGATAAGTTCAAGGAGTCGGTTGACGCCACTAGCGAGCTAGATAAGTCGAACGAGACTCGCATTTAAATAGGATAGGAGGATACCTCTCAATCAAGTTTTCAATAATCAAATTCAGAACCTTTACAATAAACAAGTAAGCTATTTATAGGCAAAGACTAAGCTAGCCGAATGGGCAACTTAATGGCTAAGAATTCAGCCATGAATATGCTAGAAATTTCTAGAAAGAAATAATTAATTTGTTGAATGTGCATGAATGAAGCATTAAAATTCGGTTCATGTCCGGAGATGATGCATGGATTGACCGAATCATCATGTTGCTTCACTAGATGCATTCATGCATCCTTAGCCTTGAAGAATCTCCATAATTCCATGAATGTGCAGCCCTTTAATGATCCTACATCTCCCTTGGCTGAATGAGGCATTAATGTGCCTAAAATACTTGAATGGTCATCTTGAAAATGCATGAATCATGCATGAAACGTCCCATGTACTTTCCCCATAAATATGATCCATGAATCTTCAAATACATGAACTTTCAGAACTCCTCTTGCATGAACGTCCCAAATGCATGTGTTACTTTAAATGCCATCCATTGAACCTCAATTGTGCATGCACACTCCCATACATTGCACCAATCCATTCATGAACTCGCAAAGAAATAACATCGCAAGTTAAATGCATTTCGCACACATTAAATTAGCAAGATATGAACTCAATAATTTGCACATTAAATTCGCCATACATATTAACAAATTCAGACATATTTAAAACATCATAATTAATTAAGTATTTAATTTAGATATAATTAAAACACTTAATTAATTATTGGTCCAGATTTTAACAAATCAATTAACTTAAAATAAACAACTAATTCAACTAAAGACAAATTAAATGGTTTATTTCAGCAAAATAAATGCAAACTAAAGAAAGCTAAAAATAAGCTCATTGGGTTAAAATTGAGCTGAATTGATCTCGAATGAGCTAACTTGAGCTCAAGTGAGTTGGAAACGAGCTAAACAGAGCTCAACGAGAAGAAAATGATCTAATTCAGCTCGCATGGATTTGCAAACAATGCTTAGGGAGTTGGTCCAAAAGTGTGCCCGAGGCGTGGTCGTATCATACATGGTTTAGTCGAAGGTAAGGACTTTTGTTGTTGTTAAAGGTTGCTCGTCTCGCTGGGGTTGCGAATAGGTGTTAATTGAGTGGCTGATTGGAGTTTTAATTGATCAAATTTAGGTTCTGCTGGTCTCGGGAGGGTTTCGGCATCAAACCGCATCAGGTGTGTAACAACACTCTACAAACGATATCGGTGAAATGCCGAGCAGTGTGTGTAATCACCCCCTTAACTACAAATCGACAAAAATTGAAAAGCCGAAAATGACGGCATTCGAGGCCACATGAGCGTACGAGTGATCGTGGGGTAATCCAGGCCCACGAAACATAGTGCTTGACTATAGAGGCCGCCATGAGCATTCTCATGGGATTAGTAAAAAATTGTCAATGGGTCCAATGGGCTTGTGGCCCCACACTTATGAAATCCACAATTGTGAGATCATCGGATGGGCTATGTAGATCTCATAGTCGTGGCGAGAATCTGGCTAAACGCTACCGTGAATGAGAGTATGGGCCCACTTTGGTCGAGTAATGGGCCTTGGGCCCATTTACACTGTTATGACATTTAGGTTACCTGAGTCGCTCGAGGCGACTGCGGACATTCTGAGTGGTCGATATATGCACCGAGACCCTAAAATAAGTAAAATAACTAAAATACCCCTAAAAGGTAAAATGACTATTTTAGCCCTAATAGATGAAAATGACTAAAATACCTCCATAGGGTAAAATGACTGAAATACCCCATAGGGTAAAATGACTGAAATAATCCCATAGGGTAAAATGATCGAAATACCCCCATAGGGTAAAATGGCTGAAATACCCTCATAAGGTAAAATGACCGAAATACCCCCATAGGGTAAAATGGCTAAAATACCCTCATAAGGTAAAATGACCAAAATACCCCATAGGGTAAAATGATTGAAATACACCCATAGGGTAAAATGACCAAAATACCCCTATAGCATAAAATGGCTGAAATACCCCCATAGGGTAAGATGACCGAAATACCCCCATAGGGTAAGATGACCAAAATACCCCATAAGGTAAAATGACCGAAATACCCTCATAGGGTAAAATGATTGAAATAACCCCATAGGGTAAAATGATCAAAATACCCCCATAGGGTAAAATGACCAAAATACCCCATAAGGTAAAATGACCGAAAATACCCTCATAGGGTAAAATGACCAAAATACCTCCATAGGGTAAAATGATCGAAATACCCCTATAGGATAAAATGACCAAATACCCCATAGGGTAAAATGACCGTATTATAACCCTAGGAGATAAAATGATTGTTATGGCCTTATGTTATGTATGGTGATTTGCTCTATGATATGTATGACTATGATTGAGCATTACATTTTTCATACACGTATGATATTATGTGACGACATGTTTCATGGGGTTGGTACATTATATTTGGAGGAAGTGTACTATCTTTGTTAAGGTCGCTAGGGTTGCCCAAGGCATTGTGGATCTCTTGGTGGCTTTGCCACATATCATTACTAGCGACTTTGCTACGATACTATCTTGGCGGCTACTTTCTGATGCTATTCTTCGCGCCTTTGCTGCGATATTCATGTGTTCGCTGGGTGGGTCGATTTTATCCCCACATGGTGTGTTGGTGGTATAGAGTGGTGTGTTGGCTAGATTGGGATGGGTTGCATTATTGCACTGCACTGTTACTGTATTGGGCTAAGGCCCACATTGATTCTGTATTGGGCTAAGGCCCACACTGTTACTGTATTAGGCTAAGGCCCACACTGTTATTGTATTAGGCTAAGGCCCACACTGTTACTGTATTGGGCTAAGGCCCACACTGTTACTGTATTGGGCTAAAGCCCACACTGTACTATCACTTAATGACTAATAGGGGATTACACACTGAGTTTTCATAAACTCACCCTTTCTTTTATTTACTTACAAGAACTCCTCGGCCATAGGCGATTTGGTGTTGTGAGGGACTCGGAGGTGGCCACACTATTGCAGCTGTTTATTACTAGTTTTTATTTAAATTTAAAGTTTGTGTTGGGTTTGTTCATGTAATAAGGACCTTTTAAGTTTTTTTTAAGGTTTTAATTGGGCTTTTGCTTATTTACTTTAAATTTCTATTTTAGGGAAGACGAATTTTCAAAATCATAATTGTTTTCAAAGTCACAAACTTTAAACGATTGGAGTTTTCAAATGCTTCCGCATTTTAAAAAAACTATTATAACGATAGCAGATAATAAGGCAAACGTTTTAACTAGATGATTGTTAAATAATACTAAAGAGATTTTAAGCTTAGAAACATTTTTTCCAACAAGACAAATTTGCAAACGACACTTCGATGTGACACGCCAGATTCGACCATAACGTCTAGGCCTGGTTTGGGGTGTTACATAAAAGAGTTAAGAGAATGATGAATGAGTGAGAGATGATGGGATGAGGGATGATTGAAAAAGTGAGAAATGAGCTCTTATTTATAGGTGAGGCAAGGGAGCTAGTTTGCTAAAAATAGAGTGTCTATCCTTTGAAACTTCCTCCAAGATCGGCCGCCATGAATTGAGGAAAGATGGCTGATTTTTCCTTGATTTTTGGTCAATTTGAGTGCCACAACAACTCAGGACTAAGACTCGGTCATCAGCAAATCTTTGGGAAAATCTATGATTTCTTTAACTCTTCAAGGACTTTGTATATTTAAACCAAAAATGGTTTATGACATCCATGTGCAAATTAAAATTGGGTTGACTTGGTCCCCGGCTTGGATGGTTTTGCAATTAGAAGAAAACTCTCAGACCTGTCCAAAAATAGTAGATAGTTTAAAGGACCAAATAATATAATTTAACCACTTTAATTAATCAGTTTACTTAATTAATTAAAACCAAATTTATAAATGAAATATTAAAAATGTATTATTAAATATAACTTTATATTTTATTATTTAATTTGTCGAAACCATTTTTAATTTGAAAAAATGAAATAGGAATCGACTTTGAAAATGAAAATGGAGTCGCCACCGACCTTTATTGGAGGTGTGATCGAATCACCTTGAAAATGATTTTAGGTCTACAAATTTGGAAAAAATAGGTTCGGGAGTCAATTACGCACGAGAAAGGGTTAACACCCTCGTGACGCCCAAAAATTGGTACCGAATCGATTGCTTAATGTCTTAGTGTCAAAATTTTGAAAAGATTTTAAAAATACGATCCTTTGGTGAGAAAACTTGCATAACTTAATTGGATGATAAGACATACCCATTTCAAAGTAATAAACGTCACACTCAGTGAGTTAGGGTGTAACAGTCCAATCTTCAAAATTACGTATGTCTTTTAAATTTTTAAATTTTTAAATTTTTAAATTTTTTTTAAAATTAATGTATTTTGAGAAGGTTATTTTGTCATTTTAGGTCAAACGAGAAATCAGAACCTAGTAAGTTACGGTTTAATTTTTTGAAATTCCTAAACACCAAATATTGCCTTTATTTTGAAATCGAGACAACAAAATGCCATATCCAATAAGTTAGGATCCAACATTTTGAAGTCTCAAAAGCTTTATTTTAAAATTGTATGGTTTTAATAAAATAAAAACTTGGCTATCTAAATTAAATCGAAAAGAATTGAGGCCTAGTAAGTTAGGGCACAATCCTTTCGATATCTATGAACACCAAGCCTTTTGAAAATTATGAGATGAAAGGATTGTAGTGCTTTAATAAAATATAATTTTACAAATGAAACATGATTGAATAACAATACTTAATGTAAAAGATAAATAGCAACTCAAACCTACACTAAGAAGTACTAAGCAAAATAGGTGAATACAAATAGCAATAATATTATACAAACACCAATATTAATAATTAAGCATCGATAAATTGATAATCAATCTCCTAAAGAGATACCTCAAAACAATGAAAAGGAGAAAATTTATAATCGCTATATCCTTTGTACAAAATTCAAAAGAAATTACATACATGATTTCAAAATAAACCCCAAATTTTTTAAATAATTAGTATTTGGAAACAATTAGGAATAGATTTAAAGTAAGCAGTATATATTTATTAGTTAGACATGATAATACATATAAAAATATAAAATAATGATACATACATACTAATATATAAAAAAGTAACTAAAACATATTACAAAATTTTAAAAGGAATTAATTACATATAAATAAAATTGATTTGAAAGACATATGCAAATATATTAAAAAACTTAAAATTAATTATCATATAAAATCAAAACATTGATACGTACTAAAAATAATTTAATAAGCTATGTAAATATGAATAATAGTATTATAACAAATATTATTACGTAAAGATATACCACATAGGAATATATATGAAAAGAGAAAATAAAAAACAATACAAAAAAATATCAAAAAAATATTCAAATTACAATAAACTCCAATAAAATACATAAAATACTTAATAATGAAATAAATCATAATATATTATATTTAAAACAAAATACCTAATGGATTTAAAACATCAATGTATAATAAATTTAAATAATATTAATTAACAAATTAAAATAATAGCATATTATATTTTAAAATTACACTAATAATAAATTTTAAAACAATATCAAATTTAAATATTAAAATAATATTAGATTTTTAGAAATAAATATGTCAAAATAAGAATTAAATAGATTTAGAATTAAATAAAAAACTAAATTGCCACTAGAATTAAAAGAGAAAGAAAACGAGATGAATTGATAATTGATTCAAAACTGAGGGATCAAAACAGCAATCAAAAGAAAATGTTCAGATGCTCAAATCCGATCAGTGAAAACGACGCCGTCCAACTTTGGATCTAAATGAGAATGGAATCAAATGCGAGGTAATAATTAAAAAAATCAAAGAAAAAAACTGCATTAAAACGAAATAGAATGGGAGGGCTCATTATAAATTTCCCTCGATCCAAAATCTGGATTTGGCCTCATCTGGGTTGGGTTCAAGCGAGGTCATGGCCACCAAAACGGTATCGTTTGGAAGCTATTATGCAAACTTCAAACCGTGCCGTTTCCGTAATTAACATAAAATAAAAAACCCTAAACTAAACCCGATCGCCTTTGAAACAAGAACCTAAGCATTCTCCTCTCAACTCACGCGTTTCATGCCTTTAACCTCCATCCGACTCATTATGACGGAGTAGAAGGCAAGTCGGCCACCGGTAAGTGTACTCTTCTTTTGTTTATCATTTCTTTCATTTTAGCACATTAAACCATGAAAATGGAAAGGAAAACAAAAGAAAAAATACAAAAATAATATAAAAATAATGAAATCACCTTTGAATTTCGCTATATGCTATTTTCTTTTTATTGATTTTTCCAAAATCCGATCCCTTTACATTGTTGTATTTGGCTTTATATAGCGAATCGAAAAAAAGAAAATAAATAAATAAAAATAAAATAACATCTCTTTCTCTCGCTATTTCGCTTTTTGATTTTTTTCATTTGCTTGTGAGTTTGTTGTGGTGCAGTTTGAAGGTCACGCAGTTAGTGGGCGTGGCGGATACTGAAGGTACGGAGAACCCTGGTGGCTGCGGCGCTAGAGGCTCGCCATTGCTGCTAGGGTTTCTAGTCGTGTTGGACTGCGTTGGGCCATGATAGTTGGGCTAAATGTAGTTTAGGTATCATGTTGGGTATTTTGTGTTCGGACCGCTTGAGCCCATTGTAATTTGGACTATGGCCTATTTAAAATTTGGTTTTCTTTTTTTATTTGGTTTATTTCACTAATGGGCCGGGCAAATTGGCCCTATTACAACTGCCCCTTTTTGCTCGTTGTTGTGTAACGGGAACGGAGCAAAGACTTTAAAAGTGGCAAATTTTGCCCGGTCGCGTTGGACCTTAGTGCTCTTCTTCTTCGATTTGCCTCATTCCATCCTACTGCATCTTCAGAGGTATAGGAATTGATGCCTCGATCTACTCCACCGCAACGCTGGGGAGATAGGATTTAATAACTTTAATATGCTTAACTGTAATGTCCAGGAAGCAAGATTCATCGTTGTGGTTTCAATCTGTTCCATTGCACCGTCTGGGAAGTAAGATTCGCTGTTGTAGCTTTAATCTTTTTAACTGCAATGTCGGGGAAGCAAGATTCACCGATGTGGCTTTAATCTGTTCCACCGCATCGCTCTGGGAATAAGATTCGTTGTTGTAGTTTTAATCTTTTTAACCGCAATGTCGGGGAGCAAGATTCACCGATGTGGCTTTAATATGTTCCATCGCATCACCTTGGGAGTAAGATTCACTGTTGTAGCTTTAATCTTTTAATCGCAATGTCGGGGAAGCAAGATTCACCGATGTGGCTTTAATTTGTTCCACCGCATCGCCTGGGGAGTAAGATTCGCTGTTGTAGCTTTAATCTTTTTAACTGCAATGTCGGGGAGCAAGATTCACCAATGTGGCTTTAATATGTTCCACTGCATCTCCTGGGGAGTAAGATTCGCTGTTGCAGCTTTAATCTTTTTAACTGCAATGTCGGGGAAGCAAGATTCACCGATGTGGCTTTAATATGTTCCACCACATCGCCTGGGGAATAAGAATCGCTGTTGTAGCTTTAATCTTTTTAACTGCAATGTCGGGGAGCAAGATTCACCGATGTGGCTTTAATATGTTCCATTGCATCGCCTTGGGAGTAAGGTTCATCTTGTAGCTTTAATCTTTTTAATCGCAATGTCGGGAAGCAAGATTCACCGATGTGGCTTTAATTTGTTCCACAAAGACGCTCGGGAGTAAGATTCATTGTTGTAGCTTTAATCTTTTTAACGCAATGTCGGGAGCAAGATTCACCAATGTGGCTTTAATATGTTCCATCGCATCGCTCGGGAGTAAGATTATTGTTGTAGCTTTAATCTTTTTAACTGCGATGTCGGGGAAGCAAGATTCATCGATGTGGCTTTAATATGTTCCACCACATCGCCTGGGGAATAAGATTCACTGTTGTAGCTTTAATCTTTTTAACTGCAATGTCGGGGAAGCAAGATTCACCGATGTGGCTTTAATCTGTTCCACCGCATCACCTGGGGAGTAAGATTCGCTATTGTAGCTTTAATAATTTTAACTGCAATGTCGGGGAGCAAGATTCACCAATGTGGCTTTAATATGTTCCACTGCATCGCCTGGGGAGTAATATTCACTGTTGTAGCTTTAATCTTTTTAACTGCAATGTTGGGGAAGCAAGATTCACCGATGTGGCTTTAATCTGTTCGACTGCATCGCCTGGGGAGTAAGATTCGCTGTTGTAGCTTTAATCTTTTTAATTGCAATGTCGGGGAAGCAAGATTCACCGATGTGGCTTTAATATGTTCCACTGTATCACCAGGGAAGTGAGATTTGCCATCTTCATGCCTTACTCAGAACTTCGGGGATATGACTTGTCTTCTCGATCTGCTCATTGCAACCTCGTGGAGATAAGACCTAATGCGATCCACTCTCATCGCAACTTCGAGAGATAAGATCTTTTACTTTAATCCGCTCCACTACAACTTGGGAGATAGAATTTTCTTTTTTCGATCCGCTCGCTACAACCTCGGGAGATAGAACTTGTGGCTTAAATCGCTTCCTTACTCTTGAAGATAAGATTCGCCATCTTTGATCTCGCTCACATCGCTTAGGAGACAAGATCTGTAATTTCCCAACCTATTCCACCGCCGACCGTGGATATAGAATTTGTGATTTCACCGATCGTTCTCCGGGGAACATGACTGTATAATTCATTTATGAACTTAATTATGCCTAGTGATTAGGATGTCATGATCAGAATGAATCAAATGCTCCTAACTAGACATGTGTGAATGGTGTTTGCATGAATACAGAATTTTATTTTTTCGAGAATGATCCTGCTTAGGTTGTCATTACTCGAAGTTTATTAAGGCTTTATCAATGACGTGCTACAATGCCTTCTTGCTTGACCGGCTTTTCTGAAGAAACATTTAGCCAGGTTGCCCCCCATTGTAAACCTCAAAGTTTAATCCATTAGGGCACAAAATTTGTACCATCATTCTCCCGCTGCAATCCAAGGGTAGAAATATATGGCTTTTCCTCAGTCCTCTCTTATCACAATTCAAGGATACATGATCTAAATCGTTTTGGTTTCTTACACCATTCTCAGGGTGTCATACCAAGGACTCATGGGCAAATGAAGGCTCTCTCCTCCGAGGTAACCTCTTCCTATTGCAGGATGATCATTGCTTGCTCGTTTATGGTATCTTGTCAATCAATCCATTTGACAACAAAATCCAAAGAGAAAATCTAAATTTAGACTCTTCCTTCTCAAATTTCCAACCTTTAAATTTGGTCCGTTCTAAACAATAGTCCTGTTTCAAGTTCCTGTATTATTTAGAAACTTTTCAGAGTAATATGCAAAACTTCCTTTGTGAAATTTTTATTAGTCTATTCATCATTATTCCAATGCAACATGCTTGCAAAAAAGGGTCATGACAATGGATAAGAATAAAGTTGGTTCTAAGCATAGCTCAAAATGAATAAATTATCAAAAATAGTAAAGAAGGATAATAAAGAAATTGATTGGGAATGTATATCTTGGAAAAGAAAAAAAGTATTCCAAGAACAACAAATTCAATATAAATAATATGAGAATCGGGTGCCCCAGATATCGTAACTTGAACTTCTCGGTACAAACTTTCTGAAGACCATTCTGTGTTTGACATGTGTTTAGGAGATCTACATTGCTTTGTCGATGCCCCAAGATGTCGCCTATCCTTTCCTGTTGATTCAAGCATAGCAAGATCACCACATGCCCCAATATGATCAAAATTCGAGTTGCCCTGATCACCTCATGCCCCATTTTAATCAATATTTGAGCCGCCTTTTTCGGGTTTTCAACTCAAATCCCTTTGGCCTAAGGTGCCCTTTGCGGGTTTTCCCCTTAGCCTCTCCATCATTTTTTATTTTTCATTTTCTCTTTTTCATTTTTCACATTTTTTTACTCGAAGTGCCCTTTGCGAGTTTTCACCTTGGTCATTTCCTCTTCTTTAAACGAAGAATTTCTTGACTGGATCTAAGTTTATAGGACTAGCAATCTCACTCAAGACTAGTGCTCCTCTGAAAAAGGTCTTCTTTACAACATAGGGACATTCCCAATTTGACATTCATTTCCCTCTAAAATCCTTTTGTTGAGGAAGGATCTTTTCCAACATCTAGCCCTCTCGTAGAATTCTCTAAGACAACCCTGTTCATTATGGGCTCATATCATTTGTTTCCGGTACATCCGACCCTGATGAATAGCTTTTAACCCTTTTCCTAGGTCCAACTGATCACATCGTGATTGGATCCTTCCAACTCTAATACTCGGAGAGAGGGAATTTCAATAGGTAAAACTACCTCAATCCCGTAACCCAAAGAGAACAAAGTTGCTCTGATAGAAATCTTGATAGATGTTCGGCAAGCAATGAGGGCAAATGGTGATATGAACCCGGTTACGGATGTGTCGAGCCGCACGTATTGCCTGATCGTGAATGGGAGTAAAGGATAAAGAAAAACAAATAAAATGGATAGTTAATTTTTGCAGAATTTGTGGGAATGGAGAAAATGGACTTAACTCCGTAAATGATTCAACACTAGAGAGTATCACCCGATTTCTATTTGGTTAAGGTGGATTTGCGAAGTATAGAATGGAACCTTGACCCACTATCAAGTATGATAGGAACCTCGGTATAACTTGAACGCCACACTTTGGGTGCAAAGTGATAAGTTCGGTTAAGAAGAATGGGTTGACGCCACAAGGGTTACTTGATAAGTCAAACGAGTCTTTGGAGAACAATGAGAGTTGTAAACAATCTCACAAAATGTAAAAAAAAAAACATTAATTCCAGGTTCTTGATGTTTTACAATGAAATTTAACACATATTTATAGGCAAAACAAAAGGGTAGCCGAATGGGCAAAATTGGAAGCCAAATTCGGCCATGGTGCTTCCTCAATTTGTTCCATAAATTATGCATGATGTTGGGCAAATGCTTCCTTAAATTCTTCCATGAATTATGCATGATGTTGGTCAAATGCTTCCTCAAATTCTTCCATGAATTATGCATGATGTTGGTCAAATGCTTCCTCAAATTCTTCCATGAATTATGCATGATGTTGGTCAAATGCTTCCTCAAATTCTCCCATGAATTATGCATGATGTTGGTCAAATGCTTCCTTAATTTCATGCCGCTTCACCTCCACATCAATTCGCTTTTATGCATGTTGCGTCCACCTCTTCTTTGCCATCCATGTACGTTGTCCTAGCAAATTCAACAAATTTACTTAGCTTAAATCTCACACATTAATTCTATGAACCAAGAAATATTTAACTAAGACTCAAATTAAACTCAACAAAGAACTAAGACAATTTAATTAATTATTTCAAAAAATGAATAAGCTAAAACGAGCTTGTTAAAATTGTGGAAGAGCTTGAAGTAAAGTGCACGGTTTGCTCATCTTGTCGGGTCCATGAGTTTTCAAGTAGATCGCCACGGATTCACCCCAAACCCGATCAACCAAAGCTGAAATTGTGTCTTTAAACTTCTTAGCCCTAGCTCGTAATAGGTCCTTTAGGCACTCGAGGAAACATCGTCGCACTTGATAACTCATGGGGTTCGATTGCATCAAATGGTGATTTCCATGCCATCCTTCTAAGTCTCATCATTTTTGCAATTCATTGTCTTGCAATACATGGACAAACCGTGGTGTCGATTTTAAATTAATTACTGACTCTCACTATCGCGCTATTGTTCAAGTTCAATACATTTTCCAATACCATCTTCTAGAATTCTATATAAGCATTTGATGACATTGGCGATGAAGCGACCTCTAATGATCTAAAAATAGAGTAATTCCCATTAGAAGTCTTCGATAATGGTGATGTCCATGCCCCATTTTGCTCAAAATTTGAGTCGCCCTTTTCGGGTTTTCAACTCAAAACCAACTTTGGTCACAAAGCGCCCTTTGCGGGTTTTCGCCTTGACCTCTCCTTTTCTTTTTCCTTTTTCCCTATTTTCTCTTCTCTTTTTTTTTTCAATTTCATTTTGACCTTGATTTTGATTTTTCTTTTTCTTCTTTTTGTTTTGATTTTAATTTTTTCTTTTTGTTTTTTTTTTAAATTAGATCTGAACTCTTGGGATTAGGCAAGTCCTTGTTATCCCTTTCGAAGAATCTTCTTTGATATTGGATTTCCTTTATAGAGCCTTTTGGGGTGAAACTACGACTGAAAACTTTTGATCTTCCTCTTCCATCAGGATAAAATCCAACAACATCTTGAAGGGATAGAAACTCGACTTCAAATGGGCAAAGCTATGCTGAGTCAACGAGAAAGGTATTACCCCGGCAAAGGATTGCATCGTTCATACTGTAAATTTCTGACATTGTGCTGTTGTGCAGATTTCATTATCAGCGATTAACCCGGGCATATCCTGATAAGACCATACAAAGACATCTTTGAACTCTAGAATAACTTAATGATGACTCACTTTATCTTTGTGGTCATGTCAATTCCAATCTTCACCCAGCTCACAATTTCTAATGGTTCCTCGTGAGGTAGGATCTGTCTATCCTCTTGTTCAACCATCCTCAACAAGTCCGGAATAAGCTACAATCTTTGTCATTTTCAAAGTCATGAGATCCCTCTAAACACATGCCTCGCTTAAAAAGGAAAATTTGAGTCAGGTGGCGTCATTCATGTAATTGGTACAAAAGAATATACAAAAGAATGTATAAATTCATGAATAATTATTTGTACTATATGATTATGAATGAATGAATAATAAGAAAATCCAAAAGAATGAAAGAATCTAGAATTGTTTGTAAAGAATAAAAATATTGGCTCAAGAATAATTGCAAAGATGTATTTCATTAAAATAATAATGTTCGACATGAGCCTATTTCACAAAGGAAATTTCTATCATTTTAGGCTAAAACAACAAAAATGTTCTGAACATGACTCTAAATAAGTTCTAAAAGCTACAGGACTTTCTTCTGCAGCCCAATTGCTTAGAACACTCCCAAATTTATAAGGGCGGATATCTAACAAGGTCCCTTCTTCAGTTGCTTTTCGTCGATGTGAACATTTCCCATTCTTCTTCATGCATTGCATTCACTCCATTATCAATTATGATTGGGTAACGGATTTTCTGCACTGGAGTCATCAAACTTGACAACACCCATGTTAATGAGCCTTTCAACAAGCTTTTTAAAGACGGTGCAATTTTCTATCAAATGTCCCGCAATTCCCGCATGATAATCACACTGTACATTCACATCATACCATTTGGAGTACGGAGGTTGCAGGGGCTTTGAGTAGAAAGGAGCAATAATGTGCGCATCGTATAAGCGTTGATACAACTCCTTATACGACATCGGAATTGGTGTGAATTGGAGCTTCTCATTACTTGGTTTCACTCCAGATTCTTGTCTCAATGAACATTGTTGACTAGCGACCCCTTTACCTGACCTTGAGTAACCTATGTTATTCATCTCATCTTCTTTTCTCATTGAGACTGATTTTTTGTTACTCTCTCTACCATCTATTCTTCCATTTTTGACGGTATTTTCAATCATTTCGCCATTCATGATTATATCTGAAAAGCTCTCCGAAGCGCTTCCCAACATGTGAGTGATGAACGGGGCCTTCAATGTGTTGATAAAGAGCATCGTATTTTCTCTTTTTAGGAGCGGCAGCTGAACCTGGACTGCAACCTCCCTCCACCTCTGTGCATACCGCCTAAAACTCTCGCTGGCTTCTTTTCCATGTTTTACAAAGTGATTCTATCAGAACCATATCTCACATGACCAGTATTGCCTCATAAATGCTTGAGCTAGGTCTCCATGAACCAATCTTGGTACGGCTCAATTGCTTGTACCATTTGGACACCGCCTCTACCAAACCTGTCTTGGAAGCAAGTGTATTAGCAATGATCATTGTTAATGTAGCTACCATCCTTTTACGTAACATGGTGATATGGGCTTCGGGCCAGCTAGTTCCATTATATTTTTCAAATTTGGGAGGAAGTACTAAGTCTGGGACTAAGCTTAGATCCTTAGCGTCAATTCTCTGATTACTATCAGCGCTTTCCACGGCTTTGAATTTTTCCTCCAACCATTTATACCTATCTTCCCACTATTTTGGCAATTCCGTGTTCGCCTTTCCTTCTTCAGCTGTTTCATCAAAATCCAGGACGACAAGATTAACTGGATTATCACCAAGGTTAGGACCTGATCCGACCAGAAAGTTCATCAGTATTGAAACATCAGTCTGAAACCGCTGAGGCCCAATTGAAATAGAGGATCTGCCAGAGGTACCTCAGTCTGAACCTGCACATACAGAGGCGTAAAGCCTGGAGGATAGGTAGGTCTATCCTTGTCTTCTTCTTCATCATTTACCATAGGACCTTTCCCCTTATTTACTCCTTTAGTCAGTAGATGGGTCAATTCAGCCATCGCATCTTTTTAAGCCTTGATCAATTTTTCCATCATGTCTTCTTGGATTTTATCTTGCCGCTTCTGCATTTGTACTTGTAACCGTTCTTGCATATCCTTTTGCATTTGCTTCAATTTCTCCAATCTTTGATTCATTTCCTTAGTTTTGCAACGAGTACCGTAAGGATGTTTGGTTGGTTGGTTTTCCAGATTAGCTGAAACAAATTTACTCAATTAGACTCTTTCAATGGGCTTTAATGCATGTAATGCAATGCAGATGCATGAAGTGAATGCCTAAAGAGATGTTAATTCTGATTCAATTAGATTTAGAAAACTTTATTAGAAAGCAAATTCCTTTACATAAAGCAGAGGCATATACGGCTTCGCCCTTATATTCCAAGAGACAACATCGATCTTTTTCTTCGTCCGCATGTTTGAGATAATCTCGCCAATTTCCAATAGATGCCACTGCTAGCTCCTTTTCTTGATCTTGGTCGCGATCATCATCGCCCATCTTCATAAGGCTCACGACTTCTTTAAGGGAGTTGGAATGTCAAGGCTCTTAAACAATTTCCTTGAATCCACAGGCCACGAAGCAAGGTCACAAACTCTTCCATCGCTCTTCTTGTGTTTCTTAGAATATATTCAGCAAATCAGTATTGTTTTCGACTTTATCAAGGAATCAGTATTCCATGACAAGCTTTCTAATTTAGTAATTGGATTTGAATCAATATCTCTTTCCTAAGATGCAAATGCAATGCAATCATAACACAACAAGAGGGGTTAGTACAGAATAGAAGCAAACAAGGAAAACAAAAGTACCTAGTCAGATAACCACTAGGGATTTGGAGGGGCTCTACCTAGGATAGGTTCCTAAGGTCTTCTACATGTAGTTTGGTTCTAAAGTTGAGGTACCCAAACCAGTAGATTCCTCGATCCTCACCCATTATAGGCTCATACAGACCGAGTTCGATTCAGAGGAATATATTTCCCTATGGCTGCACGGAGATGAAAATCTCACGAAGACATAGGTACGGATGTATCCCGAAAGTGATCCACTATCCTGCACGGAGGTAAAAACCTCAAGAAGAAGTAGTTTCTCAATCCCACTTAAAAGGGTAAGACTACATAGTCTTTATGCAATATGATGCCAAAATATAGAGCTCAATTTATAGTAATCATACAAACAAATGCAAAGAGAAGATCATAATTTTTCAAATCAAATTTTTAATTTTCGACAGTAAGACAAAAAACAATCAATTTTACGGCCTGACTCTCTTAGCTCCCCAGTGGAGTCGCCAAGCTGTCGAAACCATTTTTAATTTGAAAAAATGAAATAGGAATCGACTATGAAAATGAAAATGGTGTCGCCACCGACCTTTATTGGAGGTGTGATCGGATCACCTTGAAAATGATTTTAGGTCTACAAATTTGGAAAAAAATAGGTTTGGGAGTCGATTACGCACGGGAAGGATTAGCACCCTCGTGACGCCCAAAAATTGGTACCGAATCGATTGCTTAATGTCTTAGTGTCAAAATTTTGAAAAGATTTTAAAAATACAATCTTTTGGTGAGAAAACTTGCATAACTTAATTGGATGATAAGACATACCCATTTCAAAGTAATAAACGTCACACTCAGTGAGTTAGGGTGTAACAGTTCAATCTTCAAAATTACGTATGTCTTTTAAATTTTTAAATTTTTAATTTTTTTTAAAATTCATGTATTTTGAGAAGGTTATTTGGTCATTTTAGGTCAAACGAGAAATTCGAACCCAGTAAGTTAGGGTTTAATTTCTCGAAATTCCTAAACACCAAATATTGCCTTTATTTTGAAATCGAGACAACAAAATGCCATATCCAATAAGTTAGGATCCAACATTTTGAAGTCTCAAAAGCTTTATTTTAAAATTGTATGGTTTTAATAAAATAAAAACTTGGCTATCTAAATTCATCGAAAAGAATTGAGGCCCAGTAAGTTAGGGCACAATCCTTTCGATATCCATGAACACCAAGCCTTTTTGAAAATTATGAGATGAAAGGATTGTAGTGCTTTAATAAAATAAAATTTTTACAAATGAAACATGATTGAATAGCAATACATAATGTAAAAGATAAATAGCAACTCAAACCTACACTAAGAAGTACTAAGCAAAATAGGTGAATACAAATAGCAATAATATTATACAAACACCAATATTAATAATTAAGCATCGATAAATTGATAATCAATCTCCTAAAAGATACCTCAACACAATGAAAAGGGAGAAAATTTATAATCGCTATATCCTTTGTACAAAAATTCAAGAGAAATTACATACATGATTTCAAAATAAACCCCAAATTTTAAAAAAAATTAGTATTTGGAAACAATTAGGAATAGATTTAAAGTAAGCAATATATATTTATTAGTTAGACATGATAATACATATAAAAATATAAAAATAATGATACATACATACTAATATATAAAAAATAAGTAAAACATATTACAAAATTTTAAAAGGAATTAATTACATATAAATAAAATTGATTTGAAAGACATATGCAAATAAATTAAAAAAACTTAAAATTAATTATCATATAAAATCAAAACATTGATACGTACTAAAAAATAATTTAATAAGCTATGTACTTATATGAATAATAGTATTATAACAAATATTATTACGTAAAGATATACCATACATGAATATATATTAAAAGAGAAAATAAAAAACAATATAAAATAAAATATCAAAAAATTATTCAAATTACAATAAACTCCAATAAAATACATAAAATACTTAATAATGAAATAAATCATAATATATTATATTTAAAACAAAATACCTAATGGATTTAAAACATTAATGTATAATAAATTTAAATAATATTAATTAACAAATTAAAATAATAACATATTATATTTTAAAATTACACTAATAATAAATTTTAAAACAATATCAAATTTAAATATTAAAATAATATTAGATTTTTAGAAATAAATATGTCAAAATAAGAATTCAATAGATTTAGAATTAAATAAAAAAACTAAATTGACACTAGAATTAAAAGAGAAAGAAAACGAGATGAATTGATAATTGATTCAAAACTGAGGGATCAAAATAGCAATTAAACGCAAATGTTTGGATGCTCAAATCCGATCAGTGAAAACGGCGTCGTCCAACTGTGGATCTAAATGAGAATGGAATCAAATGCAAGGTAATAATTAAAAAAAATCAAAGAAAAAAACTGCATTAAAACGAAACAGAATGGGAGGGGCTCATTGCGCAAATTTCCCCTCGATCCAAAATGCGCAGATTTGGCCTCATCCGGGTCGGGTTCAAGCGTGGGTCATGGCCACCAAAACGGTACCGTTTGGAAGCTATTATGCAAACATCAAACTGCGCCGTTTCTGTAATTAACATAAAAATAAAAATAAAAAACCCTAAACTAAACCCGATCTGCCCTTTGAAACAAGAACCTAAGCACTCTCCTCTCAACTCCGCGCCGTTTCATCCCTTTAACCTCCATCCGACGCTGATTGCGACGGAGTAGAAGGCAAGTCGAGCACCAGGTAAATGTACTCTTCTTTTGTTCATCATTTCTTTCGTTTTAGCATAGGAAACCATGAAAAAAGAAAGGAAAACAAAAGAAAAAAATAATATAAAAAAATACTGAAATCACCTTCGAATTTCTGCTATATGCTCTTTTCTTTTTGATTGATTCTTTCCAAAATTTGATCCCTTTTACAGTGTTGTATTTAGCTTTTATAGTCAATCAGAAAAAAAAAGAAAACAAATAAATAATAATAAAATAACATCTCTTTCTCTACTATTTCTGTTTTTCGATTTCTTTCTATTGCTTGTGAGTTTGTTGTGGTGCAGGTTTGGAGGCTGTACGAGCTATGGACGTGGCGAATACGGAAGGTACGGAGAACCCTGGTGGCTGTGGCGCTAGAGGCTCGCCATTGCTGCTAGGGTTTCTAGTTGTGTTGGGCTGCGTTGGGCCATGATAGTTGGGCTAAATGTAGTTTAGGTATCATGTTGGGTATTTTGTATTCGGGCCGCTTGAGCCCATTGTAATTTGGACTGTGGCCTATTTAAAATTTGGTTTTCTTTTTTTATTTGGTTTATTTCACTAACGGGCCGGGCAAATTTGGCCTATTACATAATTTGATCATGCATGGCCCACTTTATAGCTTAAAATATAATATGCTCAAATTAATATAAAATAAGCCATTTTATGCATGAAAACTATATAATAAAGTATAAAATCACATTTTAATAATTTCTATGTCCTAATTTCATATTTTCACATATTACATTAATTTATTAGACAATTACTTGGTTTTAACAACAAATTTAAGTAAAAAGGTGATGAATTATATAGGAAAAATCCTATATATTTTTCAGTTTACACACCCCCAAACTTTAATCATTGCTCGTCCCGAGTAATGTTCATGCACAGCACAAAGTCTTACTAAGGCAAATTTTGCTAAGAGTGTAAGTAGCATCAATCTTTGTCTCATAATCATGCATCAATAAACTCATGCTCATAGACCTTCTTTATTAACAAGAGACTCATATACAAACATTTTGAAAATTTTATTCTAAGTTTCAAGATATATCAACATGAATCATAGTTTGCATGTATGTCACAACCATAGATAATATTCTTCATTCAACACAGTTTCTCATCAATCAAGCAAAACAATCATAAGGCTTATTTATGATCTTCATATGTTGAACTTAATACTTCCTCTCCACTAATGTAGGTGACATAATCATCAAATCAATAGGTCTTTTATAAGGTTGTAATGGGGCTCGGTTAAAGGTGGGGATTTTAAGAGATGGGACATTTCGATTTCAAAATCTTAACCTTTAACTTGTCTTGGTTTTCTCGAAATTCAACCTTTTTCTTCAAGTGAACTTGTGGAACTCCCCCAAGCTTATTTTAAACTCATACTCATACATTTTCTTTTTGGAGACTGAGCAAATTTTTCTTCACTCTTTCTTCGTCTTTGTTGTTGTTTTTTTTAGGCATGAACAAGTACATCTTTATGAAAATTTCCTCAAATGTTGATTCCCAAGACAACTTAAGTTAATATAGGTGCAAAAAATTAGGATAATTTTAAAAAATGGTACTGGCTTATAATGTAGGTTTATTACAATTAACATGCCTTTAAGCTCAAAATTATAGTTTCAAGGGTCTAATATCATAAGGTGGGCTTGAAAGGCTCAAACGATCCAAAGAAAAATGGTGCCTATATTGTTTTAGATTTTTATGTCCCCTAGGATTTCGCCTCAAGAAAGTTACTAAGTCAATTCTAAAGATTGCATGTCTAATCTCAAGAGAAACTAAGTTTTCATGGAAAACATTACCTAAGACTAAGATAATAAAAGTATTCAATTTTTCATGATAACATACAATCACTCAGATAAAATCATCATTCATGCTTGCATACAAGCTATAACATACAATCACTCAGATAAAATCATCATTCATGCTTGCATACAAGCTATCTTATTAAAAAGAATTTCTCTAAACATTCATTTATTAAGACATACTTATGAAAGAATGATTTGAAACATACTTGAAAATTTTAAAAATTTGAGCAATTTTCCTTACCCCTTTAAAAAGAAGCAATGTTCTCATTGTGAGAATAAAGTAATGAATGAAAGCTGAACACTAGGTGATGTGATCCGGCTCGATGATGTAGAGTCGAGTCACTTGTTTGCCCGATCGTCGATGAGAAGAGTCGTTCGTTTGGTGAGAAAAATGGATTTTGATTAACTTTAAGCGGAAGTTGGAAAAAGGGTTCAAAGGATAGGTGAAGTTTGATGATTGATGTTAGGTTCGGGTTTTACAAGAAAAATAAAGTTAATAATTTTAAAGTTAAAATGGAGATGGTAAAGTGAACTCAAGCTGAAGAACAATTCAATACTATATGAAGTATTGCCCCGGGACTTATGTTGCTTAAGGTGAATTTGATGGATAGTCGAAGATGGACCTTGACCCGTTACCTATATTGAGGTAAGAACCAAAGGTATAAAAAGGTGGGGAACGCCACACCGAATGGTGATAAGTTCAAGGAGTCGGTTGACGCCACTAGCGAGCTAGATAAGTCGAACGAGACTCGTTTAAATAGGATAGGAGGATACCTCTCAATCAAGTTTTCAATAATCAAATTCAGAACCTTTACAATAAACAAGTAAGCTATTTATAGGCAAAGACTAAGCTAGCCGAATGGGCGACTTAATGGCTAAGAATTCACCATGAATATGCTAGAAGTTTCTAGAAAGAAATAATTAATTTGCTGAATGTGCATGAATGAAGCATTAAAATTCGGTTCATGTTTGGAGATGATGCATGGATTGACCGAATCATCATGTTGCTTCACTAGATGCATTCATGCATCCTTAGCCTTGAAGAATCTCCATAATTCCATGAATGTGCAGCCTTTAATGATCCTACATCTCCCTTGGCTGAATGAGGCATTAATGTGCCTAAAATACTTGAATGGTCATCTTGAAAATGCATGAATCATGCATGAAACGTCCCATGTACTTTCCCCATAAATATGATCCATGAATCTTCAAATACATGAACTTTCAAACTCCTCTTGCATGAACGTCCCAAATGCATGTGCTACTTTAAATGCCATCCATTGAACCTCAATTGTGCATGCACACTCCCATACATTGCACCAATCCGTTCATGAACTCGCAAAGAAATAACATCGCAAGTTAAATGCATTTCGATACATTAAATTAGCAAGATATGAACTCAATAATTTGCACATTAAATTCGCCATACATATTAACAAATTCAGACATATCTAAAACATCATAATTAATTAAGTATTTAATTTAGATATAATTAAAACACTTAATTAATTATTTGTCCAGATTTTAACAAATCAATTAACTTAAAATAAACAACTAATTCAACTAAAGACAAATTAAATGGTTTATTTCAAGAAAATAAATGCAAACTAAAGAAAGCTAAAAATAAGCTCATTGGGTTAAAATTGAGTGAATTGATCTCGAATGAGTGAATTGAGCTCAAGTGAGTGGAAACGAGCTAAACAGAGCTCAACGAGAAGAAAATGAACTAATTCAGCTCGCATGGATTTGCAAACAATGCTTAGGGAGCTGGTCCAAAAGTGTGTCCGAGGCGTGGTCGTATCATCCCCTCCCTCTTTAAAGCGATTTGTCCCCAAATCGGGTCATTTGCTCGTAAAAAATCGTTCAAGATTTTGATAGCCACAAATGGCTTGGATCGAAAGAAGCTCATTCGCATGCCCTCCCTCTTTAGAAGGGTACCACCTCACATCGTTACCTATAAAAGAATAGAACGAATTAGTAACACGATGAAGGTTAAGCACAAAGGAACTTTCCAAAATTTGATTCACAATTCGAACAAATAAACCGATACGTGGTCAAAATAGAAATTGTTCTTACCGTTTTTTCAATAGAAACAAACCTAAATCACAAAACAATCGAAGGCATAATCTCAAGGTCGAATTACAAAATCCAAGCCCTTTTAACAAGAACAAAGAATAATAATCTCCGGGGTCAAAAACAAATTTTCTCTTGCCATTTCAATTTGATTTGGCAATTTCATGACAGACTTCATAGAAAGAACACTAAGCAACTCAAAATCATTATCATGCAAAACATGTTCGGATCTTTTAGACCGCAGCTTGAGAACAACCTCCTAAACAAAATTTTGATTTTGACTTAACAAACCAACAAGATTCACATGTCTCATTTTCAAACTTAAAGACAAAGCATCATACAAACAAAGATTGTTTACACATTCATTCAAACAAAATTTACGATGCTTGCTTTCTTTCATGGATGATTCATAATAACAAACTCCAGGATTAAACACATGATTTTGACTACTCGATCCAAATGGCAACGAGGGTGTTAGCATACTCAAATTGAAACAAGCAAACCCTTTAAATTTTGTTCAAAAAGATTTACGAAAACATGGAAATTTCACACCACAAATTAGATAATTCACATGATCAACACAACCAAACAGATGATATGTCGACTTTTGATCACACAATTCCATATTTTGTTGGTGCTTTGTTTTATTCGTTCTTCATCAAAAATCTTGTCGATGCCATACTCATCAATACATTTCCATTCCTTTTCAACAGGATCGCTTAGAATGAACAATTTATACGGACTTTCATCTCGAGCATCCAAAACATGCATTCCATTGCTAGTTAAAGATAAACAACCAATACCATTAAGAAAATAATATTTTTCAAAACAAGAATCTTCTTATCATCGAAAAAACAAATGGATCATCATCAATCAAAGAATGACAAGTAGCCACGTCAAAGTTTAGATTTTTCTAAAGACCAAATCATCAACAATGTGTCCACCAACAATCGAAAAAGGCAGAGGTGCTTTAAAATTTTCAACATTCATACCTTGCTTACCTTGAAACATTGGAAGAATGATATCTTGCAATTGATCGTGATGGAAATCAAGAGGAAACAAATGATGATTAGAGCATTGCAAGACTCCTTTCAAGGAAAAATCAACATTTCGATCCAAGGTTAAACAACAAAACAAATGTTTGAATGGGCTTTCTAAGACCAACAAAATGGCCGAATTGATCGATAGAAAACAAATCACAATCGAATGAAGACCAAAAGATTCTTACCGACTTGCCTTCAAAGTTTGAAAATTATTCACAACATCCAACTTACCTTTTTCAATTAATTGAAAACGTCGATGTCGAAAGATAATGAAGTTGGAACCAAATCAGTGGTGAAATTTTGCAAACTGAAACGAAGAAGAATCAAAAGGCAAACTCAAACAGGGGTTAGCAAAATTTTCCTTACTTTTTCTTGCTTGCTTTCTTCACTCGTTTCTTTTGCGAACTCTTTTCTTTTCCACTCGATTTCTTTTCAAGCTCTCTTTCAATTTCTTTTTCCACTCTTTCTTTTCTTCTCTTTCAATTTCTTTTCAATCTCTTTTGCTTTTCACTCTCTTTTATTTTTGAAATCTCATTTTCATATTTTTCTTTTCATTTCTTTCATTTTCATTTTCTTTATTCTTTTCTCGCTCAAAATCTTTTACAACCAAAATTTTCAATTTGATTTGGTCCTCATGGACTTGTTCCGGTGTGAGCGGTGCTAAGGTGGTTTTTCTTCCTTGATGCTTGAAGGAATACCTATTGGTACGTTCATTGTGAGTGACCTTGTGATCCAATTGCCATGGTGCTCCCAGCAACAAATGGCAAGCTTGAATAGGTACCACATCACAAACGACTTCGTCTTGGTATCTGCCGATGGAATATGCAACACGCACTTGTTGAGTAACTTCAAATTCACCTTTGTCATTAAACCACCGCAGCTTATAAGGTTGGGGATGCTTGGTAACGAGTAAGCCAAGTTTTTCCACCATTCTAGTGCTGGCCACATTTGAACTAATGTCACCATTAACAATGATGCAACAAATTTTATCGTGGACTCGGCATCGAGTATGAAACAGATTCTTATGTTGCGGTTCGATCTCCAATTGTTGAAGACTTGAACTCATTTTGATGTCAATGTTAACAGGTGTCAAATCTTCTTTATCTTTGTCGGATATTACTTGGAGTTCTCCTTTTTGTATTCGTCGGAATTCAGATCGTATTATCCTTTGCATTTCTCGCTTCCATACTTGGAATTCACATTCAGAAAATTCTTCGGACATGTTTCAACAAAATGTTAGAAAACAAAAGATAAATTATAAAGAAAAATAATCCTCACCACAAAATCTCACAAGTTCTCTTGCAAAGAAAATAATAAATGGCACACCACTCGTGTTTCACTCTTATTTGGCTTTTCTTCTCTCGAATGAACTCACGCTCTCTTGCCTTTTACCACTCGACCTCGTCTCACAAATTCGTAATTCATCTCGGTAGACTTAATTTGCTGCTTGAGGGTCGGTTTCAAAATGGGTTACAAGGGATAATGTCGTGTGGTAGGTAAATTTGAACAAAGAAAAAATTGGTTTAAAGCGTGGCGTTGGGATGGATAAATAATGGTAGGAAGGAAACTTGATGATCGGAGTAATAAGAGATGAAAATAAAACTCGCAAGACTTTTCACTTCTTTTTTTACTCTTTTTTTGCTCACTTCTTTTTTCTTTTTTTCAATTTTTTTGAATTTTGATTTTTTGTGATACTCCAATACAATAGTAACGTAAATACAAGGAAGGAAAAAATTAAATTACAACTCGAAAATTTTTTTGATTTTTTTCACGTTCCGAACCTACTTGCGGCCTTGTTACGAACGTCGGTGCTCCTCGTTTGCAAGCTCTGATACCAAATGATGCGATCCGGCTCGATGATGTAGAGTCGAGTCACTTGTTTGCCGGATCGTCGATGAGAAGAGTCGTTCGTTTGGTGAGAAAAATGGATTTTGATTAACTTTAAGCGGAAGTTGGAAAAAGGGTTCAAAGGATAGGTGAAGTTTGATGATTGATGTTAGGTTCGGGTTTTACAAGAAAAATAAAGTTAATAATTTTAAAGTTAAAATGGAGATGGTAAAGTGAACTCAAGTCAAGAACAATTCAATACTATATGAAGTATTGCCCGGGACTTATGTTGCTTAAGGTGAATTTGATGGATAGTCGAAGATGGACCTTGACTCGTTACCTATATTGAGGTAAGAACCAAAGGTATAAAAAGGTGGGGAACGCCACACCGAATGGTGATAAGTTCAAGGAGTCGGGTTGACGCCACTAGCGAGCTAGATAAGTCGAACGAGACTCGTATTTAAATAGGATAGGAGGATACCTCTCAATCAAGTTTTCAATAATCAAATTCGTAACCTTTTACAATAAACAAGTAAGCTATTTATAGGCAAAGACTAAGCTAGCCGAATGGGCGCTTTAATGGCTAAGAATTCACCATGAATATGCTAGAAGTTTCTAGAAAGAAATAATTAATTTGTTGAATGTGCATGAATGAAGCATTAAAAATTCGGTTCATGTTTGGAGATGATGCATGGATTGACCGAATCATCATGTTGCTTCACTAGATGCATTCATGCATCCTTAGCCTTGAAGAATCTCCATAATTCCATGAATGTGCAGCCCTTTAATGATCCTACATCTCCCTTGGTGAATGAGGCATTAATGTGCCTAAAATACTTGAATGGTCATCTTGAAAATGCATGAATCATGCATGAAACGTCCCATGTACTTTCCCCATAAATATGATCCATGAATCTTTAAATACATGAACTTTCAAGAACTCCTCTTGCATGAACGTCCCAAATGCATGTGCTACTTTAAATGCCATCCATTGAACCTCAATTGTGCATGCACACTCCCATACATTGCACCAATCCGTTCATGAACTCGCAAAGAAATAACATCAGCAAGTTAAATGCATTTCGACACATTAAATTAGCAAGATATGAACTCAATAATTTGCACATTAAATTCGCCATACATATTAACAAATTCGACATATCTAAAACATCATAATTAATTAAGTATTTAATTTAGATATAATTAAAACACTTAATTAATTATTTGTCCGATTTTAACAAATCAATTAACTTAAAATAAACAACTAATTCAACTAAAGACAAATTAAATGGTTTATTTCAAAAAAATAAATGCAAACTAAAGAAAGCTAAAATAAGCTCATTGGGTTAAAATTGAGTGAATTGATCTCGAATGAGTGAATTGAGCTCAAGTGAGTGGAAACGAGCTAAACAGAGCTCAACGAGAAGAAAATGAACTAATTCAGCTCGCATGGATTTGCAAACAATGCTTAGGGAGCTGGTCCAAAAGTGTGTCCGAGGCATGGTCGTATCACTAGGTAGGGTTGTAAAGAAAGAGAGGTGAGTCATTATGTGTAACACCCCTTACCCGAGACCGTTGCCAGAGTCGAGCACGAGGCGTTACCTGACTTAACTTACTAGTTCAGAGCATAAAAATTTTCTTTGAAGATTAATTTGCTCACGTTCAATCAATATGTCCCTAAAAAGGGCCCTCGAGACCCTAAAAATGCAATGAAAACTGTTCGGGTCCAAACCGAGAACATTAAAAATTTTCTGAATACTTAAATAAATCAAAATAATTTATTTCACTATTCACAATAAAACTATCCACTTGCATGACAGTCACTAATTTAATTATAACTCGAGTTACGAAACTCAAAATTTAGATCCGTAAATTTTTCCTAAAACTAAACTCATTTATATTTTAATCATAAAATTTCTAGAATTTTTGGGTTAGCCAAATAGTACAGTTAATTCATTAAAGTCTCCCATGTTTCACTGTCTGACAGTTCTGAACTCTATTTACTAGAAATCAATTATCTCATTGTACGGGCTTCATATGGTGCTTCTACTTGTTTCTATTGAAGAATCTAGACATATAAATTATGACTCATAATTATTTCTGTACAATTTTCAATAACTTCCTAAAGTCAGAACAGGGGACTTCAAAAACCATTCTGACCCTATCTCACTAAAATTCAAATATTACAAAATATAAATTTCTTTGCCTACACCGTTTCTTTCATGTGAAAATATACTCAATAAGATTTAATTCTATATATCATTGAATCTCTAATTCCATTTGTACTATCGTTGGTGGTTTTTCAAAATCACGTCAATGCTGTTGTCCAAAAACTGTTCCATTGCAAATTTTTACTCTTTTATAATTTCTTTGTATTAACTATCATTTAGGTATACATAATACTAAAACATGTTCTTAAATAGCCATTTCAATAGCTAATCATTACCAAGTATTTACATGATATTCATTGGCCATATCATAAGGACACACACACAAAATGACTAAGTCCCTATACATGCCATAACTTAAAACGTTTCGAATCACAAAATACCGAGATGGTCTGTTGATAGTGTGAAACGATCTTCGACGCCCTTACGATCCTTGAATTGGCTTGGCGATACTCTAAAAAGAAGGAAAATAAAGGGCGTAAGCATAAAGCTTAGTAAGTTTACAAGCAAATAAATAACAGCATTTATCATAAATAATTATACTTATAAATTATCATCAAGTGTCATGATCTTTAATTTCTTCTTTACTTACTCTCTTACTTTTTTACTTACTTGCTTACTTAAATAACTCATGATTATAATTTACTCCTCCCTTGCTAAAATTTTTTTTCTCAACTAATAACTGAGATATTCTTAACCCTTATAACTCACCTGAATCTATTTATTATGCTTTTACCTTAACTTTCATGTAACATAGTCTATTTACTAGCCCGTTGAACCACTTGGAATACTAAGGATACTCGGGTCTCCTATCTGATAATAACAAGCCAAAGCCATGTCCCAGACATGGTCTTACATGGGATGTTTCCTGTACTGCATATGTCATATCCCAGATATGGTCTTAAATGAGAGTTCTCATATCGGTGCCCATGCCATGTCCCAGACATGGTCTTACGGGGGACCTCTCATCTCGGTACCAACACCATGTCCCAGACATGGTCTTACATGGGGTCTCATCCCCCTAATGTCATGACATTTGTATACGATACATTCCTAATGTTTCAACGGGACTTTTTAACTCTGATTCTCTATCATCTCATACTTGAGTCAACATTAAATAACTTCATGAAATAAGTACATAATTTCTAGAAAATAAAAAAATTAATAATAATTATTGAAATATTACATTTATTTACCGTAAACTTACTTAGGTACAAATTACGATCAAATCTAGCAACTTAGTCCTCAACCTTTTCCTTTCTCCGGTCTAACTCCGGATTTTGTTCCTCTTGATCTATAATAGCAAATTTAGCTTATTTAATACTCACATTCATCAAAACAGTCCTAGACTTGAACTTTAGAACAATTACAATTTTACCCCTAAACTTTTGCATATTTACACTTTTACCCCAAAGCTCAGAAATTAAACTTCATCCCTTATTCTTATGTTTTATGATATTTTGAACATCTTTCCCTTCTATGGCAACATCAAATTCCCACTCTAGCATTTACTTATGAACATTAGATATTTTTACCGATTATGTCGTTTTACTCGTTTTCACTTAAAATCGCCTCGCAAAAGTTGTTTAACATAATTTCAAACTTCATAGTCTACCATAAAACATTAAAATAAACACATTTCACCTATGGGTATTTTTCCAAATATGAACCGTAACATGAATTAATGGTAGAATAAGCTAAATTGAGCTACGAGGACTCCAAAAACGTAAAAAAAATTAAAAACAGGGCTTTGATGCACTTACTATGAGCTTGAGAAAGTGAAGAAACCCTAGCTATGGTTTCCCCTTGTAAAATTTGACCATAGCTTGAAGATGAGCACATTTTGCCATCTTTTTCCCTTTTTAATTCTTTTTATTACTAAATGACTAAAATGCCCTTCATTAAAACTTTAGTTATTTTTATCTATGCATGCCCATTTTTGTCCATGAAAATCTAATGGTCTAATTACCATTTAAGGACCTCTACTTCAATTATGCACTTCAATTAAATCCTTTATCACCTAAAACTCATATTTACCCACTTTTGAAATTAAGCCCTAATATGTAATTCAGATATGCGATCGCTGAAATTTCTTATCGGTATTCTACCACATGCATCCAATCAATCGGTAAATCATAAAAGTTAGTCACAATAAACTATTCTATCTCAAATTCATGGTTTCGCAACCACTATTCCATTTAGGCCCTATTTCAGGATGTTACAATTGTTTTAATTTGGTCTTAGTTCAGACATCATAATTGTGTCTAACGTTTATACAAATTAAATTATGTTTAAATCATGTTTTATTATTGAATTTAAGATGATTTTAAATGTGTATTGTAGGTTCTTCACATTAGCTGCCCAACAAGTATATTAAATGGACGGCATTTAAGGAGAGACATGCATTTGGATGTGCATGCATGAGGGAGCTATTGATTGCTTTCTTCCAAGCAACTCTTAGTGGAAGGAAATGGACACGAGTGTTTTCACACCTCATGCAATGCCCCAAACCCAGCCTAGATGTTTTGGTCATATCTGGTGTGTCACATTGAAGTGTCACTCAAAACTTAAACTTGTTAATAAAACTCGTTTCTTAAGTTTGGAAACCTCTTTAGTAATGTTTAACTTAACACTTAACCAAATGTTTTCGTTATTAACTGCTATTATTATATTAAGTTGATTTAAAACATGGAAGCATTTGAATACTCTAACGTTTAAAGACCGTGCCTTTGAAAACCGTAATTATTTTGAAAATTCATTTTCAACTAACTAGGTGTATAAAATATGTAAGCAAAGCCCAATTAAAGATAAAAAACCCGAATTAAAGGCCTTATTACAAAAACAAAACCCAACAAATTAATAAAATTAAAAAAACAAATGTAAACATCAACAGTAGTTATGTGGCCACCTCCGAGTCCCTCGCAGCCCTGAATCGTCTATGGCTGAGGATTACCTGCAAAGTTAAAAGGAGAGAGTGAGTTTTTGAAACTCTGTGTGTAATCCCCTACTAAATAGTCCACATACAACATGCAAGAATGATGCAGGCCTAAGCCCTATTCAAGAATAATGACGGTGTGGTTCTAAGGCCAAGATCAAGAATAAAGTGAGTGTGCCCTAACCCAATACAGTAATCAGTACAATGTAGTTATGCAACCCATCCCAATCCAGCCAACACACCACTCCGTACCACCAACACACCATATGGGGATAAAATCGACCCACCCAGCCAACACACCAATATCGCAGTAGAGCTACTAGTAATAATGACGTAGCAAAGCTACTAGTAACAATAACGCAGCAAGGCTGCCAGTAACAGTATATGTGGACAAGCCACCAATACAGTATACTTCCCCTATATCAGAATCCCAACCCCAAACAGTATGTCCTGTCATAAATCATACGTGTATGTAGTATGTCATACTTAGTAACAATCATATATATAACATAGAGTAAACTGGTCATACACTCATTTCATCTCCTAGCGGTATAACAGTTATTTTACCCTTCAGGGGTATTTTTGTAATTTTACACTTTGAGGGTATTTCGATAATTTTACCCTTCGAGGGTATTTTGGTAATTTTACCTTTTAGGGGTGTTTCGGTAATTTTACCTTTGAGGGTATTTTAGTAATTTTACCCTTTGAAGGTATTTCGATAATTTTACCCTTCGAGGGTATTTTGATAATTTTACCCTTCAGGGGTATTTCAGTAATTTTACCTTTCGAGTGTATTTCGCTAATTTTACCCTTCGAGGGTATTTCGACAATTTTAGCCATCAAGTTGTAAGTTGGGATTACCACTCAAGCGATCGCACGCCCGTGTGGTCTCAAACGCCATGTTTATAGCTTTTCGGCTTTTCACCGATCTACGGTGGCAGTGGGTGATTACACACCTGATTGTGAAGGCCCACCTGGATCCACGAACACCTTAAATCTTCATTCAAACACGTTTTCCATTAATCGCTAAACAATAGGACTAATCTCCTTCTTTTACATCCATGATCAAAACTAAACTAATACTTGCCTTGACTAACAAAAATGGCTTAGCCCACTTTTACAACCGATGAAGATTGACTTCCAACTTGTTGACAGATATCTGCAATACAACAATCTCATTAAACAATATTGTTGAATCATGTGGTTGAAATCCACACATGATCATATGCAGAACCATAGAACATTCGACCTTCTCATAAAAGAAGACTAGCCTACCTACCTTAATCGAGGAATGAGAGAGTGATTTCGACAACTTTACAATGCTTACACTGCACCACTACTCGAGGAAAACCTTAATACCACAACAAGGAGCACGTCGAGAGAAAGCATCAGTAGTTGGTAATCAAAGATTACAAAGGATGGTATTTGGTTTTAAGATAAGGAAAAGAAGAGAACAGACTTACACAAGAGATGAGTGTAACCACTTATCAATAATTAGAACCCTGCAGCAGAGGAACCGCAGAAGCAACGGAGAAAGATCAACGTAGAGATATGTCTACACTACACTACACTCAAACAAAAAGGAGATATGTCTCGGTCAAAAAGAATAAAAGAAGGTTGAAATCAAAAACAGTAAAAGAAGGTTCTTCGGTCAATGGAGAAAAAGGAGAAGAGAAAAAAGATTCGGCACACAACATAAAGAAAAGGGAAAAGAGAAGGGCAAAAAATGGCAACAAGAGAAGAAGAAATCGAAAAGAAAGAAGAAAAAAAAGATGAGGGAGGAAAGTCTGTTCGGCCAAAAAGAAATTAGGTAAAAACAACCCGAGAGGTACCCCAAACTAACAAAAACGACACCTAGAAGTAGAGAAACAAAGACGTGACACCGAACGAAACCACACTAGCAGAGGAAAAACAACTTCAACAAAGCCAATTACCTTAGTGCCACAGACTGAATTCGGCACAAGCATACTCCATACGACACACAACTCCTCCTCTCCCACAAACTCCTTGATTTTTTGTGCCTGATTTGGGATACCAAGCTCTCATTTGAGAAATGGACTAGTTGCTACAATGACAATTAGAGCCGATGTAAGAGCAATTGGACCAACTCGAGGAAAGAACCCAACGTGAACGTACTCGTCCAAACCCAAGGAGAGAGTAAGGCCAACCTTGGCAAAATCAAGATGATCTTTATGAGCCTAGTGAAACAGAGAGCGACCAAGCGTCCAATCGAAGTGAGAGATGACGAGGCCAAAGGAATTGAGGGCTGAGGGAGCGAGAACGAGTGGATGATGACCTTAAAAACATTAACATGGCTATTCCACCATTCCAAGGAAAAACCAATCTCGAGGCGTATTTGGAGTGGGAGAAGAAGATCGAACTTATGTTCAAATGTCACAACTACTCGAAAGGTAAAAAGGTTAAGCTCGTCACAATAGAGTTTTCTAATTATGCCATCACTTGGTTGGATCAGCTTACCATGAGCCAGAGGAGGAAGGTGAACCACCGGTGTCAACTTGGGCCAAAATGAAGGCCATCATGAGGAAAAGGCTCCTTCCAACTTATTACCACCGTAATTTGTACCAAAAATTGAAAAACCTTAACCAAGGAAACGGAGTGTAGAAGATTATTTTAAAGAAAGGGAAGTAGCCATGATCCGAGCTAGTGTCAAAGAGGACCGAGAGGCTACCATGGCGAGATTCCTTGTTGGTTTAAGTCGAGATATTGCCAATATAGTGGAGTTACAACATTAAGTTGAGATTGTTGACATGGTGCACATGGCGATTAAAGTGGAAAAACAATTGAAAGAAAAAGTGCCACCCGATCTTATTCTAACTCTACTTCTACCTCGAAGTGGGGACAAGGTGCCAGCAAAAAGGAAGCCTCCTTTCGAAATAAAGAGACTGTTGGAGCCACCAAGCCTCACAAGCCGAGTGGAGAATCTAGCAAAGGTAAAGTTGAGGCTGTACCAAACTGGACCCGAGACATCAAGTTCTTTAGATGCCTTGGGAGGGGTCATATTGTTAGCCAATGTCTAAATCGAAGTGTGATGTTTATAAGGGACGATGGAGAGGTCCAGTTTGAGATGGAACAAGAAGAAGAGCCTGATACATTAACCGATGAAGAAGAAGACTTGGAATATGCTGTAGAAGGTGAAGTCTTAGTCATCAAGCGGAGTTTGAGCCTCTAAAGCACAAAAAATGAGCAGCAGCGTGAAAACATTTTCCACACACGATGCCATGTCCAAGGCAAGGTTTGTAGCGTAATAATTAATGGAGGTAGCTGTACGAACGTTGCTAGCAGAATGATGGTGGAAAAACTTGGCCTAACAACCACCAAGCATTCGCATCCTTACAAGCTGCAATGGCTCAACGATGGAGGAGAACTTAAAGTTACCAAGCAAGCTATTGTGGCCTTCTCCATTGGCAAGTATAGTGACGAGGTTGTGTGTGATGTGGTGCCAATGCACGCTGGCCATTTGCTGTTGAGAAGACCGTGGTAATTTGACCAAGGGGTGATCCATGATGGTTACACCAATAGATATACATTTATACATCTAGGAAAGAATGTAACTTTAGCACCACTTACTCCAAAGCAAGTGTAAGAAGATCAGCTTAAACTGAAAACTTCTATTGAAAAATTGAGAGCAAATGATCAAGAGGAAAAAAGTGAGAAAGAAAAAGAAAGATAATTAGAAAAAAAGAGAGGAAAGAAAGAGGCAAAAATGAATGAGAAAAGCAAAGAATGTGAGATACAAACATGAGAAGAAAATGAAAGAAAATGAGAGAACGATTCTGGAAAACGGAATTTCTATGCAAAAGAGAGAGAGATTTGAAAATCTTTAATGTTGAAACAGCCCATGTTTGTACTTATGTACAAAGAAAGTTTGATGGGAACTAATGAATTAATTGACACCCTGCCTTTCTCTATTGTGACATTGTTCCTGATACGATCCAGCCTGGGTTAATCGAGTCGTTTCGCGAAGTTGCCCAATCGTTGACGAGGAGTAGTTGGAGTTGTCAAAATTGGGTGATTTAGGCTAAGGGTTGCAGAAGCTTTGAGAGGGGTTTAGATGAGTGGTTTGGTGTTGATAGGTTAGGTTTAGAATAGAAACAAGGTAGGTTAGAAAAAAAGGTAATTGATGGAGATGGAAAATAGAACTTAAACGTCAAGAATGTTCAATACTAAAAAGTATTGCCCGAGTCTTATATTGCTTAAGGTGAAATTTGATGAAAGATAGAAGTGGACCTTGACCAGTTACCTATATAGAGGTAAGAACCAAAGGTATAATAATATGGTTGAACGCCACACCGGTTCGGTGATAAGTTCAATGGAGTTCGGATTGACGCCACTAGCAAGCTAGATAAGTCGCTTCGAGACTCGAACGAAAGAAGAGAGGAGGTAACCTCACAAGAACAAAAGTTCTATTAAGTTTTAATAATCAAATTCTGTAACCTTTTACAATAAACAAAATAAACTATTTATAGGCTCTCTAATGCCTATTAAAATTCAGCTACTAATGTGTTCACACAACAATTAAAATGTTCACACTTCAAGCATTAAATCTCTTCATGGATAGTGTAAGTTCATGCATGGTTGAATAATCATGTTTCTTCCCAAAACCCGTTCATGCATGCTTAACCAATAAGAAAGCTTCCTTGTTCCATGAATGTGCATCTACAATTCATATCCAACCCCTTGATTTAATGCTAGGTGCATGGGTCATGCATCTCTTAATTAAAGCTTTAATGATGGGTGGTTCATGAATGGAAGCATGTACCTTGTAAATTCATTCTCCCTTTGTACATGCACATTATACATTCAATGTGATGAATTAAGGTAATATTCCCTCCTTTGGACGTTCATGAATCCACCCATACATGTATAGGAGCCGATTGGTCAAATTGAGGTGTGAATGGCTTAGATGTCCCTTGGGAATACGATCGACCAAGCTTGTGCTTTAAGTTGCTGGACACCTTTTGGCCAAATAGGTGCCTTGGGGAGCCAAATGGATCACCCACCATTCATTGAAAGAGGCCTTACATGCACCGTCCCATACATTGAACCTATCATGCATGAACCTTGTTTAATTACTCTCCAAATTCACTCACCTACAAAAACACATGAACCAAAATTAAATCACATAAAATTCAACTGAACAAACATTAATATAATTTAGACACACTAATTAAAACATAAATTAAATTAGACAAATTTAATAAAGTCTTAACAAGACATATTAAATTCGCCAAGACACATTTAAAACATGTAATAAGTCAAAACATAATTATGAGTGTAGTAATTTAAGCTAAATGAATAAATTACTTAATTTATTCAGACATTAAAATAAATGAGTTGAAATAAATTTAAGCCAAACTCAAACGAGCTAAAGTAAGCTAAATTGAGCTCAAACGAGCTAAATTAAGCTCATGTGAGCTAAATCGAGCTGGGAAAAACTAAGATTGAGCTTGTTGAGCTGAGATTGAGCTTCATCTTGCACTTGGGGCCCTCGTGTTTAGGCCAATCACGATAGCAACGAGTGGTGCCACAACATGATGTGATTGAGATCACATCATACCCTCCCTCTTGAAGACGATTTGTCCTCAAATCGGCCACTTGTTTCATGAAAATTTTTTCGAGATCACAAGCCCTTTGTTCATGATCCGAAAAGTATTGTTTCTAAAACTCCAAGAACCACAAATGGTTTGAAAAGAAAATGATTTAGTTCCATGCCCTCCCTCTTTAGGAGGAAACCATTCCAAAGTGTCACCTACTTAGAAATGGAACGAATTAGTGATACGGGGTTGCGCGCGGACCAAGATCGAGTTGCCAAGTCACGAGAAACTCCTACGAAAACCCTAAACAATTAGATCTCAAACGAAAGAAAATTAAAAGATTAGATTTTGAATTTTCAGATCCAAATAAAATCCCCAAAACAAGAAGGATCAAATTGAGAATAGAAATAAGTGTTAATAAGGAATCTTGAAACCCTAGAGGAGATTGCGATTCTACCAATTGAACACCAAGATAGTTTTCCCAAATTTCGACAACTGATTTCACCCAAAAGAGTATGGAAGAGCCCTAGAAATTGGGGATTTTTTTGGGCTGATTCCTTAAGATAGAAAAAGGCTGAAAACACAATAAAAAATAGAAAATAAATTAGATAAAGATTTAGCACAAGCAGAAATAAAGAAAGAATTGACAGTAAGAAATTAAAAGATAAGTCCTAAGAAGCCTTGAAATCCTAAAAGATCTCACAACTCCCTTCAAACGGCTCTAATCTCCCCTCCAAAGACTATCAATGGCAAGAAGAAGGTTGAAGATGGCTCCCACAATCAAAAAGATTGCTAAAACAACTTCTAAAGAAAACTCAAGAGAAAATTCTTGGAGAACTCAAAGAGAATTTTCACTCAAATCAAATCTGAAATTTTCAATGTAATTGTAATGTAATGTAGGTGGTGGCCAAGCCATATAAATAGGCCTTTCAAATGTTTTCCTAATTTAATTAGAACACTAAAACTAAAACTAAAAAACTCCTAATTATTTTAATATGGAAATTCGCCAAGGGTATTTTATTTGGGACTCTTGGACCTAATATAAAATTTAAACTAAGTAAAATAAATAAATAAATAAATAAAATAAAACTTTACAACTTGGGCCACTTTGACAATTTGGCCTGATTTTCAACTAAGTATGGGTGGATTTCTTGATTGGGCTTGGAATCTTCTTATTGGGCCTTGCCCTCAAGAATTTGGGCTTGTGATCCATCTCCTACCGAAATTGAATTGTTGATGCTCGTAACGGAGATCCAATGCGTTTTGGCTGCAAGATTTGGTGTCTTGGACCAAGATTCCCAATATTTGAAATCTTGATTTTCCCTTTCTTTTGTGTACACATCTAAGGCCTTGCTAACAAACTCCTGGCTGGTCCCATTTAGTTTGGAACGTATTTGTCGGGCCTTTGATCTCGTATCATTCCCCCTTCCTCAAAAAGATTCGACCTCGAATCAAAAATCAAATGGGGACAAGTCACCACATTAAAAGTAGAACTTACATTGTACTCACCGGTAGATCAATTTTATAGGCATTATCGTTGATCCTCTCGAGTACTTGAAAGGCCCATCGCCTTGGGTCCAACTTGGTCTTTCTTCTTGCAGAAATCGTTCTTTCCTCATATGGACCCAAACCCAATCTCGGGTTCTAGGACAACCCGCTTATGCCTTGTTTGCTTTGTTGGTGTTGGCATCATATGTTTTGGCTATTCGTTGCCTAGCCTGCTCATGTAAGGATTTCACCAACTCAGCTTTCTGTTCACCATCTAAATTAACAATGTGTTCAAGTGGTAATGGCGCAAGATCAAGTACTGTTAGTGGGTTAAAACCATAAACAAGTTCAAATGGAGAATAACCAATTGTAGAATGAATAGATCTATTATATGCAAATTCAACAAACGGTAGGCATTCTTCCCAATTTCTAATGTTCTTTCCCACAACAGATCGTAATAAAGTCCCTAAGATCCGATTAACTACTTCGGTTTGGCCATCATTTGGGGTGACATGTAGTGGAATAAAGTAATTTAGTACCAAGCTTACCCCACAATACCTTCCAAAAGTGGCTAAGAAATTTGACATCTCTCGTAAACAATTGTTTTAGGGATGCCATGAAGTCTTACCACCTCTTTAAAGAATAAGTCCGCTACATGTGTAGCATCATCTGCTTTGTGATAAGAAATAAAATGTGCCATCTTTGAGAACCCACAACAACAACAAATATACTATCTCTTCCTTTCTTATTTCGAGGCAAACCTAGAATAAAGTCCATGGATAAATCTACCCAAGGTGAAGTAGGAATCGGTAAATGAGTGTAAAGGCCATGAGGCATTACCTTAGATTTTGCTTGTTTGCATGTAATGCACTTGGAACATACCTTTTCAACATCCTTTTCATATGTGGCCAATGGAAGTGTTCTTGCAAGATATCCAAGGTTTTGGCCACTCCAAAATGTCCCATTAAACCTCCACTATGGGCCTCATGAATCAATAAGTCTCTCATGGAACACTTTGATATGCATAACCTGTTCATACGAAAAAGAAAGCCATCTACAAGATAAAATTTATCGAAAGCAGTATGTCCACAATTCTTATAGATATGGCCAAAATCAGCATCATCATCATATAGTTCCTTAATATGTTCGAACCCTAAGAATTTAGCATTCAATGTAGTTATTAAAGTATATCGTCTAGACAAAGCATCTGCAACTACATTATCTTTACCTGTTTTATATTGTATCACATAAGGGAATGTTTCAATGAATTCTACCCATCGAACATGTCTTTTACTCAACTTACCTTGTCCCTTTAACCATTTAAGAGATTCGTGATCTGTGTGTATGACAAACTCATTAGGCAGCAAATAATGTTGCCATACTTGAAGTGCACGAACTAATGCTAATAGTTCTTTGTCATAAGTCGAGTAGTTTAACTGCACCATTCAATTTCTCACTAAAATAAGCAATAGGTTGCTTATCTTGCATTAAAACAAAGCCAATTCCAATTCTCAAGCATCACACTCAAGTTCAAAAGTTTTAGCAAAATCGTAATTTAAGCAAAGGAGCGAACATAACTTAGCTTTTAGAGTTTGAAAGGCCTTTTCTTGGGTTTCACCCCATTTGAAACCCACTCGATTTCTTTATAACCTCTGTCAATGGGGCAGAATAGTAGAGAAATCTTTCACAAATCATCTATAAAAACTAGCTAAACCATGGAAAGATCTCACCTCGCCATCGATTTAGAGTCGGCCACTCCTTAATTGCCTTGACTTTGTCCTCGTCGACATGAATACCTTGAGCACTAACTATGAAACCTAAGAATATTAGTTTATCACAACAGTAATGTGCATTTATCAAGGTTGGCAAATAATTTTTCAGTTCAGAATATCCAAAACGGTTCTAACATGGAAAACATGATCATCTAATGACTTGGAGTAAATTAAAATATCATCAAAGTAAACTACTACAAATTTACCCAAGTGAAGCCTTAAAACATGATTCATTAATCTCATAAATGTACTAGGTGCATTAGTAAGGCCGAAAGGCATAACTAACCATTCATACAATCCAAATTTTGTTTTAAAAGTCGTTTTCCATTCATCCCTTCCTCATTCAATTTGATGATAACCGCTTTTAAATCAATTTTGTAAATATTATTGAACCATGTAATTCATCAAGCATATCATCAAGTCTAGGGATTGGGTGTCGATACTTTACCGTTATCTTGTTGATTGGGCGACAATCAACACACATACGAAACGTACCATCTTTCTTTGGCACCAATAAGACAGGAACAGCACAAGGACTTAGGCTCTCACGAATGTACCCTTTGTCTAGTAAGTCCTCAACTTGCCTTTGCAATTCCTTTGTCTCCTCAGGATTGCATCTATAGGCTGGTCTATTTGGGATTGAAGCTCCGGGTATTAAGTCAATTTGATGTTCTATCCCTCGTAAAGGTGGTAAACCTTTAGGGGCCTCACTAAAAACATCCTCATAATCCTGCAAAAGAGATTGAAACACACTAGGCAAATTTTCGTTAATGTTAGATAAAGATAAATAATTTTGCCTAAACCTCACAAGGATACAAGGCTGTTTATTAAGTAGGGCTCTCTTCACATCTTTTTTTGTAGCCAAAAGATTTTTTTCGCTCATTTTACCACTAGAGGATTCACTCACCTTTGGGATTTTTAAATTTTGACTTTTTCCACTACTATTAGCCTCTTTTCTCTCTGTCTTTTGTACTTGCTCTTTCTCCCTTACCCCCTCACAAAATTTTATCATCCTCAATTGATCTTTATATACATCAGTAGGATTTAAAGGAGCAAAAGTGAATTTCTTACCTTTAAATACAAGGGAGTATCGATTAAGTTTACCTTGGTGTGTAACATCGCGATCAAATTGCCAAGGTCGTCCAAGGAGCAAATGTGCAGATGCATTGGGACTACGCCACACCATACTTCATCTTCATAATTGCCGAGTTTAAAAGTGACCAAGGACCTGTTTCGTAACTTTAACTTCGAACATTCATTAAGCCACGAAGGTGATATGGCTTAGGTGTTTGGTGCAAGGTAACTTTAAAGAATCAACCAAATAGCTACTCACCACATTTGAGCAACTACCACTATCAATAATGAGTGAACATAAGTTACCTTTAATAAAACACCGAGAATGGAAAATATTGGCCCTTTGGCTATCATCATCTTTCATCCGAATGTTAAGGGTTGACGAACTACAAGGCATTGAAAATCAGCAAAGTCTCCTTCTCGGGTGGTTCAACCAACTCTTCGCCATTATCACCGCCATCAACAAGTTCGCATATCCGGATCTGCTTTTATCGTAGTCAAGTATACTCACCATTATCTTTTAGAAGAAGGAATCTCGTGTTAGGGCATTCCCTACTATAATGACCACGCCTTTGCACTTAAAACATTCCACCTCACGAGTCCTCTTTACACTCGAATCACCTAAATTGGGTGCTTAGAAGTCGCTTATGCTTTTAGCAGAGCCCTTTTTCCAATCACCGCTTGTTACTCAAAGAAGACTTATTAGTAACAAAAGGTGGTTTTGATCTTAAAATCGAATTGGAATTGTTACCTCGGTAATATTGTGAAGTAGAGAATGACCCAAACCTTTGTTCCTTTAATTGTTGCTCGATCTCAATGGCTTTGTGAATCGCTTCTTCCAAATCAATATAAGTTTGTAGCCTCAATGTATTAGCTATCGGCTGTTCAAACCATCAATGAATCGAACCATAGTTGTTTCTTCATCCTCCTCCATGTTAGCTCTCTGAATGAGCATCTCCATCTCTTTAAAATATTCATCCACCGTCCTACTACCTTGGATAAGTCTTCTCACTTTGTTTTAATTTCTCTATAGTAGTGAGGTGGAATAAACCTTTACGCATAACTGCTTCAACTCATCCCATGTCAAATCTCACCTTCATAATCCCGATGGCGCTTTACCCCAAGTTGAGTCCACCAACTTAATGCATAATCGAAAATTCCAAAGTTGCTAACGCTACCTTTTCATCATCCGGACATTTATAATACCAAACATAAGTTCAATCTTAGATTCCCATTCACAATAAGCGTCAGGATCATTCTTACCACGAAATTGAGGAATTGTGAATTTCGGTTTTGCCAAAGAAGGTTGCCCACGATCATGAAAATCATCATCCATTCTAGTGACACGTCGAGGGCCGCACCTTTGGGGTTGGTTATCCCTATCTTCTTTGATTGGATGAGGTTCTTGATTCAATCGCACCTCATTGATGGTAGCAATCAAAGCTCAAGAGCAAGAAATGCTCATCCAACTGTTGTTGGAATTTTTTAAATATGTCACCATTATTATCACCTGTAGACATTTTTTTTTTAAAATCTGCAAAACACTCAACACTCAAAAATAAAAGTTAGCAAACCTCACCGTTAATCACTCAAAAAGAAAATTCAAATTCTCAATGAGGTAGAATTCAATCTTGTGAGTTCTTTTTCAGAGTTTATATCAACCAATTAGAGAGTGGATGAACCGATCTACCAAAGAATCCTAATGTGCACTAGGATGCCAAAAACTGATGAGACACCAATTGATTCGTGTTGCACCGAGGAAGAATTGGGCACACGTTTAAATCCTACTAACACAAGAAACAAGAAGGTGTTAGATATTGTAAAGGGAGAATAAAAAGCAAACAAATGAAAACCTACAGCTAAGAATCAATAAAATTGTTGAACACAGAAAACCCGAAAAATCTGGAGTAACTTGACAACTTCGTTCGAGGTGTTCCGATCTCAAAAATCACAAAATTAAATCTGGAATGTCTTCAAATATTGAATTTTGATCTGGAAAATTTGGGCACCAAATTCAACCCTCTGAATATTTTTTAATTTTATTGGATTTCGTATTTTTTCAATTTTTGACTTTTTGACTTATTTTTTGCGGAAATATTTTGTATATTCAATAACAGTGCCACAAATATGTATGTAAAATTTCAGATCAATCAAAAACGTTTACCCACTCAAATGAATTTTTTCAAAATTTTTCTGGGTAAAACTGCTGTTTGTAATTTAAAAAATAGAGATCAGTTTAGAAATCAACCAAGAACACCCAAAACGCCCAAAATCTGATACCAAATGATACGGGGTTGTACGCGGACCAAGATCGAGTTGCCAAGTCACGAGAAACTCCTACGAAAACCCTAAACAATTAGATCTGAAACGAAACAGAAAATTAAAAGATTAGATTTTTGAATTTTCAGATCTGAAATAAAATCCCCAAAACAGTAAAGAATCAAATTGAGAATAGAAATAAGTGTTAATAAGGAATCTTGAAACCCTAGAGGAGATTGCGATTCTGCCAAATTGAACACCAAGATAGTTTTCCCCAAATTTCGACAATCTGATTTCACCCAAAAAGAGTATGGAAGAGCCCTAGAAATTGGGGATTTTTTTGGGCTGATTCCTTAAGATAGAAAAAGGCTGAAAACACAATAAAAAATAGAAAATAAATTAGATAAAGATTTAGCACAAGCAGAAATAAAGAAAGAATTGACAGTAAGAAATTAAAAGATAAGTCCTAAGAAGCCTTGAAATCCTAAAAGATCTCACAACTCCCTTCAAACGGCTCTAATCTCCCCTCCAAAGAATATCAATGGCAAGAAGAAGGTTGAAGATGGCTCCCACAATCAAAAAGATTGCTAAAACAACTTCTAAAGAAAACTCAAGAGAAAATTCTTGGAGAACTCAAAGAGAATTTTCACTCAAATCAAATCTGAAATTTTCAATGTAATTATAATGTAATGTAGGGTGGCTGGCCAAGCCATATAAATAGGCCTTTCAAATGTTTTCCTAATTTAATTAGAACACTAAAACTAAAACTAAAAAAACTCCTAATTATTTTAATATGGAAATTCGGCCAAGGGTATTTTATTTGGGACTCTTGGACTGAATATAAAAATTTAAACTAAGTAAAATAAATAAATAAATAAATAAAAATAAAACTTTACAACTTGGGCCACTTTGACAATTTGGCCTGATTTTCAACTAAGTATGGGTGGATTTCTTGATTGGGCTTGGAATCTTCTTATTGGGCCTTGCCCTCAAGAATTTGGGCTTGTGATCCATCTCCTACCGAAATTGAATCGTTGATGCTCGTAACAGAGATCCAATGCGTTTTGGCTGCAAGATTTGGTGTCTTGGACCAAGATTCCCAATATTTGAAATCTTGATTTTCCCTTTCTTTTGTGTACGCATCTAAGGCCTTGCTAACAAACTCCTGGATGGTCCCATTTAGTTTGGAACGTATTTGTCGGGCCTTTGATCTCGTATCAATTAGTGACACTAAAATTTATAAACTCAAACGATCTTTCCAGAATCTTATTAAAAATTAGAATGCATAATCCAATGTCGGGATCAAAAGTAGAAGTGGATCTTACCTGTTCACAATGGTTTTCCATACTTGGTAATAAAGGATGCATCAGAATCAAATCAAATTTATAATCAAAATTTATCAAGGAGTCCTCCAAATGATCATGTAATCTAAGTTCCACTCGATCAATCTTATTTAAACATGCAGAATTTATATAGCAAGGCAGATTTGAGACACCATCTTCAAATTCAAATGCACTAACCATTTTACATGCCATCGTCTTATCACATATTCGGATCAAAAGAAAATTAAACAAGCATGCCTTTAAACATTCATATGTCTCGATTCTGTTAAACAAAAATAAACAACATTCTCCACAATCAAAAATTTGATTTTGTCTTAACAAGCCAACAAGATTCACCGTTTTCAAACTTAGTGACAAAGCATCATACAAGCAACGATTGTTTACTTGGTCATTCAAACAAAATTTACAATGCTTGCCTTCTCTCAAAGATGAACCAGAATAGCGAACTCCAGGGTTGAACACACGATATTGTTCACTGCTCCAAAATGCAAGTCTGAATTTCTTAATTACCAACAATTTACACAAATGGAACAAAAAGAATTTGAGCATGCATATGTTCAAACATTCATACATCGTAAATCTCATTCGAATAGACTTGTTCAGACATGGGAAATTTATGCAAAAAAACAGAAAATTCAAATTATCACCACACACAAGTAGACTAGGCGTTTCACATGCCAACTTTTTATCACAAGAGTTCAAAATTTGTTTGTGCGGATTTATTCGTACTTCAATAAAATTCTTGCCAATACCATACTCATCAATAGGAAAACACTTCTTACCACTATGGAAGGTGTAATCACCATCATTCAAAATATGATAATCAAACAAATCGAACTTTGTATGTGAATAATCTTTATCGCACACTATCACACTTTGTTCATGCTGATCTAATCGAACGCCTTCAATAAAATTGCCAACAACAAACTTATCATAGAAAAAACTTTTCAAAGCACTAGTTGAAACAAAATCATAAATAATAGATGAACGAAAATTAACCAATTCAATGGGAAAAACCCTTTCGCAAAAACAATTTTCAGCAATCTTGTCATGAACATGTGAGTGAATGAGTTGAAACTCGCTCAACAAGGAACCCTTACCTTGTTTACCATTGGAAATGTGACAATCATTTTTATCTTCCAACTTACCTCTTTCAATCAATTGAAAACGTCTCTCGGTGGAAAGGTAATAAAGTTGGAACCAATCCGTGGATGGAATCTTGCAAACCTGAAACAAAGAAAAATCACAAGGTAATTTCAAAAGGGGGTTAGCAAAAAAATTCCTCTCTTTTTCGTGATTACTCACTTCACTCGTTTCTTTTACAGACTCTCTTTCTTTTTCACTTGATTTCCTTTCAAGCTCTCTTTCAATTTCTTTTTTCGCTTTTTCTTTTTCAATTTTTTTTCATTCTCAATTTCTTTTTCAATTTTCTTTTCTTCATTTTCTTTTTCTCTCACTTTTTCGATTTCTTTTTCTTTTGCAATTTCTTTTTCTTTTCGCTTTTCTTTTGTTTTCTTTCAATTTCTTTTTCAATCTCTTTCTCCTTTTCTCGCTCAATGGATTGCTTCATTTTGAATTGGTCTTCTTGCACTTGTTCTGGTGTGAGCGGCGCTAAAGTGATTTTCCTTCCTTGATGCTTGAAGGAATACCTATTGGTATGTTCATCGTGAATGACCTTGCGATCCGATTGCCATGTTTCTCCTAGCAACAAATGGCAGACTTGAATAGGCACAACATCACAAAGGACTTCTTCTTGGTATCTTCCGATGGAAAATGCAACACGCACTTGTTGAGTAACTTCAAATTTGCCTTCAACACCAAGTCCTTGCAGTTGATAGGGTCGTGGATGCTTGGTAGTGGCCAAGCCAAGTTTTTTCACCGTTCGAATACTAGCCATGTTTGACCTACTTCCACCATCAATAATGAGGCAACAAACTTTATCGTGGACACGGCAACGCGTGTGAAACATATCTTCACATTGTGGTTCATTTTCCAATCTTTGAAGGATTGAACTAATCTTGATGTCAACGATAGTAGGTGTCAAATCTTCTTTATCTTTGTCGAATTGTCGAAATTCAGATCGCATTATCCTTTGCATTTCTTGTCTCCACATTTGGAATTCAAATTTAGAAAATTCTTCTACATGCTTCAACAAAATATTAGAAAACAAAAGTTAAATTAGAAAGAAAATAATCCTCACCACAAATCTCGCAAGTTCGCTCACACGAAAAATTCACTCACTCTCGTGTTTGAACTCTCTTTTAGGCTTTTTTCGAATGAACTCACGCTCTCTTGCCTTTTACCACTTGACCTCGTCTCACAAATTCGTAATTCGTCTCGATAGACTTAATTTGCTACTTGAGGGTCAGTTTCAAAATGGGTTACAAGGGATAATGTCGGGTGTAGGGTAGGTTGAACAAAGAAGAAAATTGGTTTAAAGTGTGGCGTTGGGATGGGTAAATAATGGTAGGAAGGGAAACTTGATGATCGGAGTAATAAGTGATAATGATAAAAACTCGCAAGACTTTTCACTTTTTTTTCTTTCTTTCTTTTTTTTTAACTCGATTTTTTTGTCACTTCTTTTTTTCCTTTTTTTTCGATTTTTTTAATTTTTTTTCCGAATTTCTTCTCTTTTTTTAAAAAATCTAATACAATAGTAAACTAAATACAAGGAAGAGAAAAAAAATTAAATTCCAACTCAAAATTTTTTTTGACTTTTTTATTTTACGAACCTACTCTGAGCTTGATACGAATGTCGGCACTCCTCGTTTTAGTAGCTCTGATACCAAATGATGCGACCACACCTCGGGCACACTTTTGGACCAGCTCCGTAAGCATTGCTTGCAAACCCATGCGAAATGAATTAGTTCAATTCCTTCTCATTGAGCTCCATTTAGCTCGCTTCCACTTTCACTCGAGCTCGAGTCACTCATTCGAGTTGAATTCACTCAACCTCAACCCAATGAGCTTATTTTTAGCTTTCTTTAGCTTGCATTTATTTTGCTGAAATAAACCATTTAATTTGTCTTCAGTGAATTAGTTGTTTATTTTAAGTTAATTAATTTGTTAAATCTGGACAAATAATTAATTAAGTGTTTTAATTATATCTAAATTAAATATTTAATTAATTATGATGTTTTAAATATGTCCGAAATTGTTAATATGTATGGACTAATTTAATGTGCAAATTATTGAGTTCATATGTCGCTAATTTAATGTGTCTCAAGAGCATTTAACTTATCGATGTTATTTGCTACGTGTTCATGAATGGATTGGTGCAATGTATGGGAGTGTGCATGCACAATTGAGGTTCAATGGATGGCATTTAAAGGAGCACATGCATTTGGGACGTTCATGCAAGAGGGAGTTACTGAAAGTTCATGTATTTGAAGATTCATGGATCATATTTATGGGGGAAAACACATGGGACGTTTCATGCATGATTCATGCATTTTCAAGATGACCATTCAAGTATTTTAGGCACATTAATGCCTCATTCAGCCAAGGGAGATGTAGGATCATTAAAGGGCTGCACATTCATGGAATTATGGAGATTCTTCAAGGCTAAGGATGCATGAATGCATCAAGTGAGGCATCATGATGGTTCGGCCAATTCATGTACCATTTTCAAGCATGAACCGAATTTTAATGCTTTTTGTGTGAACATGTTAAATACCTATGTGAATAGGATTTACGTTAATGTGAACAACATAGATGCCGAATATCAATAGGCATTTTAGGCTTATAAATAGCTTACTTGTTTATTGTAAAAGGTTACAGAATTTGATCAATTAAAACTTAATAGAACTTTGTTCTTGTGAGGTTACCTCTCTCTTCTTTCGCTCGAGTCTCGGCGACTTATCTAGCTTGCTAGTGGCGCAATCAACTCCATTGAACTTATCACCGAACCGGTGTGGCTCAACCATATTATTATACCTTTGGTTCTTACCTCCATATAGGTAACGGGTCAAGGTCCGCTTCTATGTTTCATCAAATTTCACCTTAAGCAATATAAGACTAGGGCAATACTTTTAGTATTGAATCATTCTTAAAGTTTGAGTTCTTTATCCATTTCCATTTATCTATCATCTTTGTAACTTAATTCTTTGTTAAACCGAACCTATCTTTCATCAAACCAAAACCCATCCTTTGAACCCATTTTGCCTACCTTTTCGCTTATAAAACATTCAAACTCCATCTATCTACAAATTTGAACGAGCTTCTCGTCGACGATCGGGCATCTTAAGTGAACCCGACTCAATCAACCGGGCCGGATCACATCAGTTCCAGGAATGATGCGATCTCGTATTCATTTCTTGAATCGAATCACTTGTGTTCTCGATCGTAAAATTAAGTAGTAAGGGTTTCGTTTAACAAAAGGGTTTTTTTCAAAGATAGTTAGGTTTAACAAAGAAAATGTAAAGTTGATACGGTTGATGGATGGATGGACATTGAACTTAAGAGCTGAAGAATGAACCAATATTAAAGAATACAGACCCAATTCTTAATGAGCTCTTAAGGTGACAATGGTAGAAGGATAGAACCGTGACCCACTATATATTAAAGATAGGAACCAGTTGGTATAGGTTGAACGCCACACTCGTTAGAGTGATAAGTTCATAAACAGAAATAGATTGATGCCAATAGACTAGCTAGATAAGTCAATTTGAGTCACAAGAGAACAATGAGAGTTAAACAA